>NC_143399.1:134982191-135167237 GCF_052110815.1 Crocodylus siamensis | reverse complement strand
TAAGATTGCTTATTTGAATGAGTAAAAGATTCTGGATTCAATTTTAATTTTGCAAGACTTGAGACAGAATTCACTGTAAAAAAACAAAACAAAACAAAACAAAACAAAGAAACCCCTAAAAAACTGAAAACATCTTACCCCCAAACTTCCTTTCTATTAGCAGCTTCTCCCACAATTCCAATATGTATGGGCTTTTCCCATCCAGTCTGCAATTTCTGGAGATAGTTCATACCTGTAATACTAGTACCTGCTGGTATTACCTTCTCCTGTGACTTGTTACCAGATGGTTCATTCAAAAGCTTTTAAGCTCTTAGGATGTGCTTAATAAAATATTTTTTGTGCCAGGTGGTAAACTGTATGGTAGGTTATACAGATTGTCCTGTAGATTACAGACGTAAAAACTACATTTCCCCTCAACCAAGAAGCTGTCCAGGGAAGATAGAATTGTAGTGGAAGTTGTAGAAAAGATATCACTGCACTTGTATACATGTGCTATTGAAGTGATATAGGTTTATTGCTCAGTAAATTCTTGCACAGTAAGGTTTCCCCATGAGCACGTATACACGTGCATCCTGTTGGGAGCATATCTGCACTAAGTGGTAGCAGTCCAGTACAGCATTGCTCCTGCCCTTCTCTGTCCCCCTGCAGCAGCCATTGGGAGCTCCGGGATCCCCCAGGGTGCTAGCTCAGGGGCTGGCAAGGAGCATGGGGGCTGGCAAGGAGCATGGGGCCAGGAGAGTTCTGCAGACTGTAGCGGCAGCTGTTTCCCTGCCCCATGCATATTGGGAGGGGAGCTACTGCAGCTGGCACAGCTCTCCCAGTCCTATATACATCAGAACATACAGCTGCTAGTGAGCCCCAAACTCAGCAGGGTTTTCTCATGCAGCAGGAAGTTGTCTCACTTCGGGGCAGCAGCTGGTAAGGCCCCAGCTGGGTGGGGATTCCTGCAAATTTGCTCCCAGTCAATGTCAACATAAATGCTATTGCACAGTTAATCTAGTACCTGTATTTACAAGTACTAGCTAATTGCACAGTAGACTAATGTATTGGACTGTTAATGCCATGCATGTGCAGAGGGCGAGGCTTTACTGTGCAGTAGATTGGTCTACTGTGCATAAAAGCATCTCATGTACACATACCCACAACATAAGAAATTTTCCTTTTCTGCCTTATAGAGGTTACACCCAGCGGTGTACTTTACTGCAAGTTGACTAACTAGTTCATCAGTAAAGCATCACCATCTGTTTGTACACCCATACTAGGGTGTAGTAAATTAATTAACTTAGTCATTGGGCAGAATAATTTACACTGCCACAACACACGTGTACACAGTAACTGGGGTTTGCTGGGGCATGAGGGTGCTACAGTGCTGGGGCTGCCTGTTGTCTAGCCCTGCACTCTAGCACCCTTGTGCCTCAGCCAGCCCCTCTACAATCCACTGCTACCACCCAGAGTCTGGCTCAAATTATTGTGATGCTGGGCGCACATGTAAACAGCAACAGCAGCTGACTCCAGTACGAACTGTGCCAGAGTTTGTCAGGGCAGTTGCACACATATATACACCCTATGTCTCCACAATTCTGCCCCAACTGGGAAGTAATAAGCAGCAAACAAAAGAAGGAAGGAATAAAGAAGTGGAGTGAGAAATGGAAACCTCCCTTCTTTTAGCCTAATTGAAATTTGCTGTAGACCTTTTGAAATGTACTTTGATTCCCCCAAGAACAGATTTACGTGACACCTTGTGTTCCTCTGTAATATATTACTTAATCCTGCAGGCAGAGAGGGGTTGGCTTTCCAGATTCCTGCCCAACTTCTGGGCAACTGGGGGCCTCACGCACCGCATGCCATAGATGTAGGGGTTGCAGGTTATGCTCCAGCTCCCTCTCTCCATGGGCACAGCGAAGTTCCCCTCTACTGACTGCGCAGCCCAGCTCAACTCTTTCCTCCCCCCACAATGTAAATAGTCACAATGATGTCAGTGGAGTTACTTACATGTGTAAAGCCAGCAGGCTTTGACCCTTTATTCCAGTCATACATAGTGCCTTATGTATTCATTCATTTTACAGGAGGTAAGGGTTTGGTTTATAATTTGTTTTTATTGCACCAACTGTATACTTAGAAGGGATGTTTGCAAGCTTTCAGGTACAAAATCCTGTCCTTCACATCACAAGTCTCTCTCCCAATTGTATACTTGTTCCAATAAATCACAAAAAAATTGCCTCTTTACATTTCCCATATCATCATGGCTACAATAGCACTCCAACCCTAGCACAACATGGAGGGTTCATTTAGGCTGTTCTGCCATACAGGCATTGAAAAGATGTTTCTTGCAGTATTCTATTTTGGAAAGTAAAATGTTAGTGGGAATTTCAATTTTAACTGTTCTTCTTTTGGCTGCTGTGGCAGGACCATCCCTAGGGGTGCCGTGACCTCCTCTAGTGTCCTTGCCTACCGTGCCAAGTCTGGGTCCTGAACGCACCCTCTATCTCGCCTGCCACGTCTTTGATCTTATATTGTTAATGGGAGGCTGCCTTCCTGCCCTTCTTGGCATGGGGCCGGTCTTACTATACCACGATTCCAGGGCTACTCCCTGTGCCGGCCCTCACCGGCCTGTCTCTGTGACCGTTCTAAGTAGCCCGCTCTCTCAGGCCTGCTCAATATATGCGCCCCCCCCCCTCCTGGGGCATCTCTCATACTGCCTCTGGGGCCCTCTCTCAAACTGCACCCTTTTTGCCCAGCCCAGGCTTCTCAATGGGCTTACTCCCCTCTCAGGGCTTCTCAATCACAGGCATGGCCCAACTCGGGCCTGCCTCCCGTACGTCCCGCGGTCACTCGCGCTCAGGCCCTTGCCTCGCGCTTCCTGCGCTTGCCCGCACTGGGGCCTGTGCTTGCGCTCCTCACGCTCCTTGCCCGCACTCGGGCCTGTGCTCGAGCCTCTCGCGTGCCCACCTGCACTGGGGCCTTCTATGCCCGACTCGGGCTTCCTGTGCTTGCAGTCCTTGCGCCCCTCGCCCGCACTCGGGCCTGTGCTCGAGCCTCTCGCGTGCTCGCCCGTACTGGGGCCTTCTATGCCCGACTCGGGCTTCCCAAAGTTGGGGCTCAGGCGGCCTTAGCCTCACCTGGCCCCCCAGACCCACCTTCTCAGGCCTATGCCCCACTGGGGCTCTTCCCAATCGGGGCTCGTCCTGATATCGGCCCCACTGGGCTGGGGTCGGGATACCCCACTAGCTCAGACCCACCTTCCTGGGCCTATGCCCCACTGGGCTTCTGCCTACACCAAGCTCTTCCCGAAGCTGCCCCCACTGGGCTGGGGTCGGGACACCCCCAAGATGTGGCACCCCCTCCTTCTATCAGGGAGCTCCCTTGAGGCCTCCTCCACCCCTACAGCCTCTCCTGGTCCTCCGGTGTAATAATCACAACAACCTGAAACAGAAACTCAAAGCCCCTCGGCTACAACGTAAATCTTAAGCCAACCTGGCTAACCTTCTCTCATCCCTGTCAGGGTCCTCTCCACCCTGTATCTGCACGCTGGTGCACAACACTGCCCTGCTCGCTCTAGCGGAGCTCTTGCTCCTTAGGCTGCCAGAGGGGAACTGGGTCTGGCCTTAGCCTTCTCTGTTTATAAAGGCCAGGCCCTGCCCCCTGGCGGTCAGCTGACATAATCAGTTGCTTTAGCAACGCACATCTGTGCTGCCCTATTGAGTGGCAGCTAAGCCCATGTTACCATTACCAGTAGCAGGCACCCTAGTGCCCTGCTACAGCTGCCAATAAATTCTTCATGATATATTGCAAAGTAGCAAATTGCCCATCAAGGGGAGCCAGCGGGGATGAAGCCCCACCACATCTGGCCCCGCATCCTCCCTCCCTTCTCCCCCCAATTTGGGTACAACCCCACCCTTCCTCCCCCTTGGTTCAGGTCCCACCCCACGCCAGCCCCCTTCCTCCCCCCATTTAGGATCTGACCCCTTCCCCCCCTCCCATCACGTTCAGGTCCGAACTTGACCCTGACCCCCCCCAGTTTGGGTCCAACCCTGCTCCACTCCCCTCCCTTCCCCCCTTTCAGGTCTCACCCTGCCCCTCCATCCCCACTCCTTGTGTCTTTGGCACAACTCTGCATATTTCAGTTTTGTCCTAGATAAATATGGCTCACTGTTTTGCTTCTGGCATATATTTTTAAGGAGGGAAAGACATTGTTTCCTGTTTCTGTCACTGTCTTTCCTCCATGCTTACCCCCTTGCTTGGCCCTCCTTATAGAACTGAGTAAGAGATTTATCAGGCACAGTGTTTTCCTATGAAAAATCCCAAAGGATGCATGTTTTATTTCAGCACTGAATTACTTGATCCTGTCCACTCTGTACATAGTGGCCTCTGCTACAGCAGGTTACAAAAACCTTTAAGCTTCTTCAAATGTATATCAGTCTGTATTCCATAGCAGATTTCTTTGTTTCACTGAAACTTTTGGAACTGGATGGAACAAGATTTTAGTGGCCCTGGAAAAGGGGTCAAGTGATCAACTTAGCTTTATTTTTAAGTTTCTGATAGGGGTGTGCAAAGTTATAGGTATTTCAGTGATTCCCCATTGTAGTCTATGGCCGAATCTCTGAATCTCTTTGAATCAGCCCCAAATCTTCTGAAGCTGGTTCAGTCAAATTGTTTCGGAACAGTGATCCGAATCTCAAAATCCAATCACTCTCCTCTGAATCAGCCAAATCTGAATCGAATACTTCCCTACTCATACAGGCCTAGTTTCTGACCCCGTCTGGTAATCTTTAATCATCTGGAAGTCTTTCTTTAATCAAGATCTTGCTAATCAATTGGAATTTATATGTTGAGATGACAGAAGGACACATTTCTTAGATTCTTTATGGTTTGCTTTTTGGCCCTTGGTCAGTTAATTACTAACTGTAGCCTAACGAGGCTACTTTGCTCTTTCTATCCTCAACACTGCCTTTGTGTCTGTATTCATGTGAACATGTTAGAAAAAATATATTATAGCAAAATAACTAGTAATACATTTGATTACCTTTAACTATTAATGTTTTAGGATACAATTGTAATACAGTGTATTTAGGATAAAGGCCCTTGGCTTGCTGTTCAGTCATATTTCTGACTTAGTTCTGACTTAGTTCCCTGAAAATAGCCAAGCCACACTTCCCCTGCAATTTGGTTATGCTTTGGATAGCATATGTTTGATTCAAGTTATAGTGCTGTTTGTCACCCATAGCTCATGCTACACAGGTCTATGCATGGCTATACTGGCTCAATCCAATCTACTTGTCAGTGAGATCTTGGATTAGAAAAAAATTTGTCTTGCCTCATGTAGTCTAATAGCTGAATCAATGGCTAAACCCCAAGAATATGCAAAAAAGAGTGCTATAGATGTAAGTTTGGGAGAGCAGAGCTACAATTGGTGTTCAGCTGATGTAATTGAAAATCCTCACTCCCATTATCCTGAAGAGGATTCTGCTGGCCAGTCACCTGAAGTGGGATGCATGTTGATCCATATTCAAAGAATAAATACCCTATAGTAATTTTTTAGATTGTTATCAGAGGAGATGCCATGATTCGTCCCCTAACCCTACTTATCCACAGGCACTGTGGGTTTTAAGATGCCCAGGGGAACTCTGTGTGGGTCACAGCCATTGTATTGTTTGTGCCTTCATATGGGAGCAGGAGGAGGCCAAGATATGTATCTAGCCCCAATGGACACTGCTTTTAAATACTCTGATCTTCTCAGCTCTAAGGACCACATGTTATTCATTTATTAGGCGTATATGTGTACTTACACCTGAAGCAACCATAATTTTACATGTACACCTGAAGCAAATCTAATGTTACATTAATATAAAAAAGTAGTTGGGTAAAGCTCATAAATGAGTTTTAAAATCAGAGTCCTGTTTTCCTGATTCAGACATCAACCACCCATGGTACACTATTCTATTAATGGCCTCTGAATCAAAAGAATACAATTAAGCATCACAACAAAGTAAAAATCTTTAAAGAAGTTGCCAGTTGCCATGTAACAAATGCTCAAGTAAAGCTTATACTTATTGTTTCTAGGTGGATGATTCTGGATTGTTTCATGTAATAAACATTCCTGTTGAAGGAGATTATAAACTACTCTTAAAAGGATTTCATCTCTGCACTCTTTGTTATGGTAACATCCATATTCTACTGATGATTATTACTAGAAGTATATTAGAGAAGGAACAATATCTAGTTCTGTGTGATGATGAGATTGATAGAGATCAGTAAAAACTGGAAAAAAATGAATTAGGGATTTCCTGAGATTGTAAACAATCACAACTGGATAATCTTACCTGTTTTGGTTGTTTTCCCCCCTTTTTCTTAATGTTTATTCTGTAAGTGGAGTAGTGTATTTTCAAAAGAATACAATGTTTTCGCTTGATTTATGAGAACTGATCATCTGCATTACCAATCCTGCCAAGTTTTCTTATGAGAAAATGCTAAAATGCAAACTAGTATTGAAATCCTTCTAAAGCATTGTCTGTTGTATTGCTAAAGAACAGTAGCTATTTTCTCTTTAAATGCTGGCTTAATGTATTCAATCTGGGATCAGGCCTGATACACCATTTGGGAATTTGAGTCATTGCCCAGCTTGGAACATAGTATGTTGTATCCTGAAATCAAGTATTTAATTACATTAAATAGACTTGCACAACCACCTTCCTTGTGTGTCTACACCTTAAACTACATAACAGATATTCCCTAAAGAAGCTTGTAGTACTCTGAAACCTGGAAGCTCTACAGCTAACCTTCTCAGGCTGGAAAGAAAGAAGGCCACAGCCCTGTCCTGTACTTACCCTATCCCAGGCTCTACACTTGAAATGTATAGAGTATAAATGTAGAAACAAGCTTCACCTAACCTCTCATTTGTGCCACCATAAAAACGTTTATGAAGACACAAATGCAGAACAGATAAACATCGCTACTCTTTTTGCCACATCACATCAAAGGAAAATCAGTGGTGAGACAAAAGATAGTAATAGATTTTGGTGCCTTATTGTGGCAGACATTTGTTAGCTCTATGGTGGGAGAGCAGAGCAGCCTCAGCTGTCTGCACTCTCCAGCCACCCCAGACAGGTGCTTTGGGGGCTTGAGGGCCTCTTGATCCCCAGACACCTACCAAAGTATCTCTTGCTTATACAGAAGAACCCTAGAGAATCTGTAAGTAGGGAAATTGGGGTTTCCCTCTTACAGACACCCACCCCTGATCTCCTGGGATAGTTTCTGCAAGCAGAGAAAGCCTGCACAGGTCCTGGCATGGAGGCATGGGACCTAAGGAATCCCTGGTACCTTTTGCCTCCACTGAAGACCCACTTACCCAGACCTCCCCTCAGAATCTCTTGGGACCCATCTGAGTAAGGAGGGAAAGCTGAGCTTTCCCTGCTTATGCAGACCCACCCCCAGAGCTCCCAGGAGCAGGCCTGAGTAAGCAAGGAAAGTATCTAGATTTCCCTGCCTACCCCAACTTGCTCCTGGAAGCTCTGGGGATGGGTCTGAGTAAACAGGGAAACCTAGGCTTGCCCCACTTACCCAGACCCACCTCCAGGATCTCTCTGGATACATCTGGGTAAGCGGGAAAAGCTGGGCAGGCATTTGCAGGGCTTAAGGGGCCCTGCCCAGGAATTTCTAAAACATGCAAGACTAGGCCTCTTAAACCGTGGGAGAATGCATCACCCCTTATCATGCTGGGACAAGGGGTGACATGTTTCGCCCAATAAAATGAAGCAGCGGTGCCGTGACATGTTGTACTTAATGTGACATGCTCCATTTCATTTAGTGATGTCCAAGAGACTTGTTGTGCACCCCCATTGCAGCCAAGAACAATCTAGCAATTATCCTTTGGAAATGCATGTCTGACCCTTCAAACAAAGTATCCCCATTCACAGGCAGTGTGAAATTCTAGTGCTTTATTGTAACCAGCTGTGATATTTAGCAGGTGTACAGTAAAATACTTCTTATTGTTTTTTAGGGGAATGAAGTCTAGTTCCATTGGATATGAAACAAGCTTCTTTATGCATCCAGATATTACCTTACCTTTCCCTTTCATAGGAAGTGATAGTGTTTGACAGATTAATAAATTCATGAAATCTCATGTATATGACCTTTTTGGCATTGGGATCTAATTCTGTAAGGTACTGACTACCTATGTCACCTGGTCAGAGTCCTAAGGAGTTTAGAAGATGTACTCCAGTACCCTGGGAGTTTGGTACATGGGAAACATTGTGGAAACATCCAGTATCCCTTTCCAGAATACTTAGAATAACTGGAATAATTGTTTGAAAACATTGGCATCTTCTTTTCTTTGAACATCAGATTTAAAGCAAAATGAAAAGGGGGATTGTTCCCATTTATTTAGTTCTCCTGTGTATGCATTGCACTTTACCCGGTAAAGTTTCAGTAGCATATTAGTAAAATTTCAATTTTTTTGAACATCAGCAAAACGAAAAGGGGGATTGTTCCCATTTATTTAGTTCTCCTGTGTATGCATTGCACTTTACCTGATAAAGCTTCAGTAGCATTTAAATTATTACCAAAATAGGTTCACAACTGCTCCCAGAATTATGCATGAACCTTCTGTGACAGATGCTTTTAGAGACCTTTAAATGTCATCATAAAAGGCCTTTAAGGTTCCTTTTCCAAGTCATACTGAAGTCAGCAGTAGTGTTTCTATTTGTTTCAATGGATCTTAGGCCTGCACTGAAGCAGAGATTGCCACAAATAATGCCAGTGACTGAAAACCGGTAAATAGAAGAGGAAGCAATTATAATGTAATAAGACCTAGTAGTGTGAGTTTCTGAGCCCGTTCTGTGAATCATGCATTCAATTCCTTTTAACTTCCGTGGGACTTAGGATGTTGGTCCTCTTGCAGGGGCCTGCCTTATAGTTTTCTGATTGTAATCATGCCTTAAATTTTCATAGATTATTAGAAATATACTAGAAATATTTATGTTATAGCATAGGGAACTATAATGTGCAAAACATCATGCCACTTGAGTTCAGGTACTTGTTCATCGGTTCTCATCTACTGTTACTTAAAAAGAGAAACCCTAACTAAAGTTATGTTCACTTACAGACAAATGTAAACCAGATGACCTTTGCAAGGGTCCAAGAGCCCTTTCACGACGGGCCTATGTGGATGCGACTTTCATTTTGGACAGCTCCCAGAAAATGAGCAGTGCGGAATTTGGGAAAGTAAAAGACTTCCTGAGCAGATCACTTGATGTCTTTGACATTTCCTCTAACCCAGGAGCTGTTTCTACAGGTGACAGAGTGGCTGTGGTGAGCCATGCTCCCCCAGGTTTCAAGCCCAAGAATCGAAAGAGCCCGGTAAAGGTTGAGTTCAGTTTAATCACCTACAACAGCAAAGATGTAATAAGGAATCATATTGAAAAATCTCTTCAGCAGCTGAGTGGAGAAGGTGCTCTTGGCCATGCCATCGAGTGGACAATGAAAAATATTTTCTCAATGGCTCCGAAACCAAGAAACCGCAAGGTTATTATTGTTATATCTGCTGGAGAAACAAGTCCATGGGACAAGGAAATATTAAAGAAGGCATCTCTGAGAGCCAAGTGCCAAGGATATGCTGTGTTTGTAATTTCATTAGGACAGTTTCATAATGCCAAAGAACTGGAAGAGCTCACTAGCATTCCCTTGGAACAGCATTTGGTTCAGCTTGGTAGAACTCACAAACCTGATCTTGAATACGCGGAGAAGTTCATGAAAGCATTTGTACGTCTCCTCAGGGGTAAGTAGTTATTTCATCCAGTGAGCCTTCCATGCTCAATCAGTCCTAGGATTTTGGTTTTAGTGTCTGGGAGGGTGGCAGTCTATGCTACTGACATGGCCACTCTACCACATTATGGAGGTTATGGTATGGAGTTGTAGTCTCAAGCAGAAATGTTCACATGTAACAGTTACAGACAGCATGAAAATCAGAGTTTTTGAAAATGCCCTAATTCCACTAGAGATCAATGGGAGTATGGTGCCTAATTTATTTAGCTGCCTTTTTGTTTACATAGTAAAGTAATATAACATGTTTCATAGCCTTTTGCAAATGTAAATCTGGCATAGGGTAACTAAACATATATATTATATCCCCATAATGTGGAATATCCTTCCCAGTGCTTTGTTGTGTACAGAACCCAGGGCAAAGGAAAACAAAGATATGATTTGGCAGTTTGCAAGCTGCTTTTATTTTCAAAATGGACAGAATAATACACAATGAAAAATCAGCTAGCAGTGTTTCCTCATACAGTTTTTAGAACTTAAGCATAGAGGTCTCATTCCTTTATCCATTTAGTGGGAATCTTGATAATGATTTTAGGGTGTAGAACCAGACCCTTTAACTTCACTTTGCTATTTTCAGTGTACCTAATATCCCTATAAAATAAATTAATTCACTTATGTAAGAAGAAGGTTTTAAACTAAAGGAAAAGCTTTTACAAAAAATGTTAAATTCTATGAAACTGATCAGTCTCATTGCCGTGTTATAAACAGATACAGCCAAGAAGTATCCACCAGAAGAGCTTGGGATAAAATGTGACAAGTCCAACTTTCAGAGCCAATGAGCTGTGTAAGTGCAACCATGTTGTTTCATAATTTTTTGAAAATAGTAAGAAGACGAGTTTGTAAATGAGAACTACTTGAAGAGTTCTCCTTGTTTGAGGCTTTCCAATAGGTGATAAGATTCTCCTTTTAATACGTCATTCATGCATATTAAAAGGCACAACCCAAATACTGTGTTCCACCAGGGAACTGTCCAGCCACAAGAGTCTTCTGAAGAGTGTTGGCAGTCAGGGGTGTCAGTGTTGACATTGAGATCCACCATTGCTGAGAGCTCTGCTCAGGGAATCTGAGGAGACAGGAAGGAGGAGGCACCTTTAAGCCACAATCCCAAGGGATATTAGAGATTCCTCCTAAAATAATTAGCCCCATAGTTGGCTTGTGCCATGCTTGTTATTGTATGGGTAATTACATTCACTGCAAGTCTCTAGAGCATACACTGTCCATGGTGTACAGAAAGAGAGCACAGCAGTATCTATTAGGCTAATTCAAGATGCTTCATTTAGGGCAGTTTAACAGTTCCATGGTTCCAGGGGTGGTCATATGGCTCCTGTTTGGCTCTAGCTGTAGGGTACCCTCGATTATCTCCTGCCTGCCATGCCTTGATGTTCTTAATTGATTTTTGAAAGGGAAGCTGTCCAAAGGGTCCTAGAGGAAGCTCCATTCTATCCTACTAGCAAATCCCTCCTAGGCTTTTCTGGTCCCTGTGGCAAGGTGGGCATCTCTCGCTAGCTGCACCTGCATCTGGGCATGCTGCCCACCTGTCTTTCCCACCACACCTTGATGGTAATTAATAAAGTTGTTAACTAAGGCAGGAGGCTGCCCATTGTTGCACCCCAGTATTGGGGGGGGATCTATCCACAGCTCTGTTCCACCCCTGCGCCATGGCCAAGCCTCACAGATGGCATCTCAGGCAGTTAGCTAAACCCCCACCTTCACCCATTAGCTGTGGCCCCCAACTGTGGGGACCTTCAGCTTTCATAAGCCCTGGCCCTGTCTCAGGCCCAGTTGGGACCCCAAGCTTCTACGCTCATCATGGCTGTCCCTCATGGTGGGCCCCTGGCCCTTTTGACCCTTAGGTCCTGGACCCAGCATTGACCAGTCGAGTCCCTCAGTGGGGTCTTTGCCTCCTACCTGCACTTCTGGAGTGGGGTTCCACATTCCCAGCTCAGGTGTTCCTGGGAGTGTGCCTGCCCCTGCAGGTCTCTCCCCAGCTGGCTCAGGTGCTTCCAGAAGCTCACCTGGCCTATACTCTTCCTTTGATGTTACCCTTCGCACACACTATGACTGGTGCTCCAGGGTCTTACAGGGACTCTCACTCTCCACCTGGAGCAGCAGGTCACTGTGCTTGACTACTGATCTTATTCTCAACCCACCCAAAGGTGAGGGGTGGGGTTAAGGCGCCCCTACTCACCTTTCACCAGGGTGGTCACTGGCTTGGCATTTCAGGCCACCCACTCCCAGCAGGGTGCAGTTTTAGGTCATGTCCAGGACCAGGAGCCTCCAGCCATCCCCTACAACTCCTGGCCTTACCTCCAGGATAACAGCTGCAGCCTTGCGGCCAGTGGATGTTGCTGCCTCTTCTGCCAGCAGGAAATTGATCTGGTTATAAAGGCAGCCAGGGATCTAAAATGGCTGCCACAAGCAAGCACCTGCTGGCAGCTTGGCTCAGGCCCTTAAAGTGGAAGGCACCTACAGTGCCCTGCCACAGCCCCCAATTCCATCCTAACTCTAAATTGGCCCTCCTAGCCTGTATATGCCCCCAGGTCACCTGTTGCCTTAGGCAGAGGTGGGCAAAATGTGGGCCATGGGCCAGATGCAGCCCACCAGGCCATTCTGTCCACCCACAGAGCCCCTAAAAAGTTTAGAAAATTTATATTCATCACCCCCTGGCTGGCTGTCATGCAGCCCTCAATGGCTTGCCAAAACTCAGTAAGTGGACTTCCGCCCAAAATAACTGCCCATCCCTACCTTAGGGACTATTCATGGTATCTGAATAGGCCTTGCAGGTGGTATCACTCAGTCATTTCTGTTGGAGCTTTCTTCTTCTCAGCCTCTGCCCCTTTTCTCTTGCTGTAGCTTAGGCCCACAGTGTTGGTCCTGGCTTCTGGGCTCCATCCCTTGCCTCACCCTCTCGGGCTCTTATCTTTGCCTCTATCTGGACTGTGGGCTTTCTAGCCCCAGGCTCTGCTCCTCTGGTGTTGCAGGCCTCTGTCCCCACTGTCTGCCCCATCTGGGGCTCTGGACTTAGCCTTCTTGGCCTCAGGCCACTTCTCTTTCACTTTCTTAGGTATCAGTCCTCTCAGATTCCAGTTGCCTTTTTCTTGACCCCAGCCCCATTCAGGGCTCCAAAACACTGGTGCCCCTGATACTGTGTGGCCCCAGTTAACTGCAGTGCCACACAGACACCCCACAGTGTGTTAACCAGAATGCACCCCCTCAGACACCTTTCTGTGGTCTCCACATATTCCCCTTAGAGATGCACCCAAACCACCACTGGAAAACTGCCAACAGAAAAATATAGGCACCATGACTTTAACATACACTCTCAACCCACTGGCTCACTCCAAAACTCCCTCTTCCTTCTGGGTCTCAGTCCCCTACCAGCCCTCAGCTCCTTGCTGATCTCAAGCTGAGTGGGGTCTTAGTCATCCCACAAGGTATCTTACAGTAGAGCTCCTTTCCCTTCGGCGTCTGGGGCTATACTACCTTCCCTGCCACAAGCCTGGGTTTGTGCATCTCTCAGGCCCTGTCCCTTTTCAGTCAAGTGACTTCCCTGGGCTGACTGCAGATCTTCCCTAAGTAGGCTTGCTGTATGGCTTGCAGAGCACCCATAGCAGTGCCTGGTCTCCTATGCTGGGTTCTGCCTTACAGTACCATTGCTGAGAAGCTCACACTGCAAAAGACACTCTGCTGCCCCTGCAAAGTCCGCTTTATAGTACTGTTGTGGCACAGCTTGCTCTACAATAAGCCCTGCTAGCCTGAGGGCTCTGGCGAATGCTAGTTAGGTGCACTGCAAGACTATCTTATATGCAAGTTATATGGAAAACTTTCAGTTAGCGTGGAGTGGCTTGCGCCTCCTGCGCTTATCAGTCTGTTTGCATGCAAAGCTTGCCAGTAGGCACAGCTGCTGGGGTTTTTTCTGCAGATCCACATGTGCTGCTTTGTGCAGGTACAAAAAAAGTCACTGGTCTTCTGTTCACTCCATGCAGTCACTGTAGCAAGGGCTCATAAGATGATGCTTTAGTCTTTTTGAAACAGATAGACAAAAAAAAAAGTCTTGGTGGCTAGGAGGAACAGTGGCAGCTGATCGTAATGGGAAAGTCCATGGGGACTGTGGTTTTGGAAGAAGTCTAGAAGGAGGGATTGGTGGGTGGAGAGAGTCTGGGCAAGTGTGAACATGGGACAGTGGGAGCTGGACCATGTTTGGGTTGTAGATTTCTGTCTATAACCTTCAATTTTCCACCTCGGTTGCTCTACTTACTTAGCCTGTTTGTTCCCCAGACACTGTAGTTTGTTCTGGTACCAGCACAAAGATGGGACAGAGAAGCACTGGGTTCATTTCCCTACATGAAGCCATGCATCACTGGGGCTGCTAGTGGCTAGGAGAAATAGCTCCAGCACCCTTCCTGGGGCAGATGTGAGACCTTTCAACTGTGCTGCAGAGTAGCTGAATTCATGGGTGTCCTAAGAGACGCATAACACCTGGTAACCCTGAAAAAACAGGCCCAAATAAGGCATCAAGTAAAGGCAGGAGAACTAGGGCAGAGCCAGAAAACTTTGGTACAAGTATGGGTTGCGGTGGGGATGGCTGTTAGTAAGGGCTGTTGCTTAAGAGGAGAGATGCAATAAAAACTAAACTACACTAACATAAAATACACAGAAGCGAAGGGCAGGGCTTTATTCTAGTTCGTGGTGTGACTGCATAGGCAGGCTTGGTATAACAAAAATAACTGATTTTAGGAGCTTGCCTCTATCATGTTACAGATGAAGGTTGTAAGACAGGAGCAGTGAGCCAGTAGCAGGACTGCTGACCCAGATGTTTTTATTACCAGTAAGTAAACCAGAAGGAGCAGGCACTGCAGGCTATGGGCCAGCCAGAATGATATGTTAGCATACCCTACTACACTGAGCAACTGGCCTGGAGCTGTCATAGTCACAGCTGTATCGGCAGCTGTCCCTACTCTATTTCTTCTAAGTGAAGCCCAGAGACAAACACTGTCATGCTCCTTAGCTAGAAGTAGGAGTAACATGTAACCAATAACCATACAGTTGTTTGCTATACATATTTATTTCCATTCACCACCTTGCACTTGAGCACTTCAGCCTTGCCCATGCCTTGTCCATAGCAGACCTGCTGGCTTTCTCCTGTAGTATACAGTTGCCTTTACAATTAGGAAATCTTTAAATCTTTAAATAAAAATGAGAGCTTGTCAAGAAAATTGCCTGCAAGGGATGAGTGAGAGAATATTACTAGGGTGCTCTGAGAGAGCTTAATCTGCTGCTATATATTGTACCTGTTCTGTGGATAAAGAAAATCCATGGTACATTAATTTAATTCTCTTTGGGTGCATCTACGCATTCAATTGGTGTGGCACAATAAACTCCAGTGCAGTTTGCACCAGAGTTAATGGCTCCTGAGACCACGGCAGTTTGAGCTGGGGCAGCGCATCCCCAGGCTGATAGCAGGTTCAGTCAGCCCTGCTGCTTCTAGGGAAGGCTATTCTCCAGCTGGTTCAGACTCTGATTCTCTTTTTTTCTTTGTCTGTTCCTTTTTTTTTCTTTTTTTCCATTTAGTACAAATATTCCTCCTCCCTGTTAAAAACTTAAGAGTCAGCTATAGGCAG
This sequence comes from Crocodylus siamensis, assembly GCF_052110815.1. NCBI lineage: Eukaryota > Metazoa > Chordata > Crocodylia > Crocodylidae > Crocodylus > Crocodylus siamensis. The sequence continues at coordinate 135,151,800 of NC_143399.1, read as the reverse complement.
TACAGTTTTGACCTTTTTTGTTTTTTTAGTCATGTTAGTTATTTCTTTATACTGTGACTGTCCAGGACTACATTTTAATCATAATACTGGGAGGATTGTTTCTTTCCCTTATCACTTAAATTGTCTGTTTGCTGTTTGCTTGTCCTGCTTTTTGTCACTTTAGAGTCCCTTTTTTGGTGGTTTATTTTTTTTTCTCATACTGGTGGTAACTGATAACAACATGGACATTTGCCTTGTCCTGTTTGTTTGTCTTAAAGGATCTGTAAATACTTTGTACATTTTTGTATGAGTCCACTGAAGTTTTGTGTTCTCCTACTTGATCTTTAACACATTCACAGTTCCACTATCCAGTGATAACTGGGCTTTTAACTGACTTGTTCCTAGTCATTTACCAGAACAGTGTCATTGCTAACACATAGGTGGATATTCAGATTTCAAGCTCAGCTACTTCTGCTTGCAGTAACTGACTTGCTGGTTGGGAACTTGCATTTGAGCCCTCTCTGCTAAACACTTTGATTTCCAATTTTAGATTGTATTTGTAGCTGTGTGGACACCTCTTTTCTCTCTTATTTTCATAGCACTGGGTAGAGATGCCTAAGCCCCAGTAAAGCTTTTGCTAGGGCTATTTTGGCTATGCTGTAAACCAGTGGTGCAAATCCCTTTCCTCTTTGGAGAAGAAGGAGAAGGAAGTGTTTCACCACTCACAGCAGAGTTTCATCTTACTGGAAGTGCAGTTGAGCTTGTAGTTTTGCTGTAGTTGCTTGCCAGTGTTCACCTCCAGCCTGCCTTCTGCCTGACCTCAGACTAACATGACTAACTACCTCTCTGTAATGAGCATGGGAGACTGCCCTTTTCAGCTCCGGTTCTTCTGCATCCCTTTGTCTGGGGGGACATCCCCCAGTTTCTTTGCTATCTCTTGCAATTGCTGACACTTCTCAGAGAGTACTTCTTTCTTGCTGGTCACTCATCCCAGCACCTCCTAGGACAGCTGGGCAGCCTGTACTACCTGCAGGTTATGTTAAATCATTTGCTGGGCTTGCTGCTTGCCCATAACTTGTCCTTGCAAAACACCTAGTTCTGCCTAGCCATGTTCTAAACCTGTCAGGGTTCTCCCTATTCGCTTGCATCAGCCTTGGAATAATGCCTTGTTTTAAATGTAGCTGTCCCACATTTAGTAGCCTCAAGCTTTCCCCACTGTTTATAACATGGATTAAGGATGACCAGGAAAGGAAATTTAAAATACCAGTGCTTAATTGTGTCTGTTATTTCTTATTTGTATACAGAAGGCAGGCATATTATTGTTGTAACATATCCCAAGGTGATCAGTTAGGATCTACTAAAATATGTCCTGGAACCAGTAAGATCTTCCATGAGAGGAGATGTGTATATCAACTAAACATATCAATTGAACATGAGATTACATCTTTGCCTTGCTAAACTTAGCAAAGACATCATTTTTTTCAGAGAGGCATTTAGCAGTGTTAGTCTGAAATAAGGCAGAAGGCAGGGTGGAGTTGGATGGTTGCATACAAAAGCTTGTGCTGATTTAGTTAATCTATGAGCTGCAGCTCTGTTTTTCATACTGTTTTGTTTTCAGTCAGGCTGTCTAAATCACACTTATTACCACTTGGTCTAGGTCAAGGGTAGGCAACGTTATTTGGCCAGACTGCCGAAAAACCCACAGTGTCTACCTTGGAAGGTGCCGGAGTGCTGACATGCTGCAGCCTGGAGCAGCTGTTTGCAGCCTCCCGGCTGCAGCTGGCCCACAGAGCCTGGTCTGCTTGCAGTGGGGCTTGCAGCCTCCCAGCCTCCTGCTGGGAGCAGCCTAGGCTCCGTGGCTGCCAGCAGCTGCTTAGAGCCTGGGCGGGCGGTGGTGTGCTGACCAAAATGGCCTTGCGTGTCATGCTTGACACATGTGCTGGGGGGTTGCTGACATGTAGCTTAGGTTTTAACTGGTTGGCTTTACCTACAAGATTGTGGTTTTTTCCCCTCACTTTGAAGTTGCAGAAATTGTTGCTTTCCCAGGAACTCCTACCAGATGTGATCTGAAAGGGGCTTCAGGCTCTGAATAAGATGTCCCAGAATTGGGTCCTATGGTTCACTCTGCTTAGTTAATGGGTTCCAGCTGGATTTTGGCCATCACCAGTTGCCTTGTAAAAGCTGAATCAAAGGTTCCCGGAACGATGTGATTAAGAAATCGTGTCAGGCCTTCATAACAGGATGGTTTAGTTGTTTTGCTTTTCAGATGGCTGGAAAGTGAGAGCATGGTTCCAGCATGAAAATAATCCTGTATTTATGCTACCCAACTCCCCTTACTGTCCTCAACAAAGTTGCACAATACATCTGGGCATGTTCTGTCAAATACCTACCTAGTTCTCCCACTTTCTGTTATTTTTATAGAAACACAAAAATGCCATTGTTTTAAACGGTTTGAAAAATCGAAAATATGCCTTCATTGAAAACTGCTAAGTGATCTTTTTCATTTCACAGAGTTGACGATACGGGTATCAGTTCCTCTCAGGATCAGACTCTTGAAGAAATATTCTCTGTCTCCTTCCTTGGTTAATTTGGACTCTGTTAGCATTGGGCAATAAGAACTTTTTGTACAATGTTTCATATTTCAGCTATTAAACTATTGGGAAAAAACCTGCTCGTTTCAATGACTTCACCCTCCATTTTGCTTTCATGAGCATACAGACAGTAAGAAGGTTGATTAATCACTATTATAGTAACTATAAAGAGCAGCCATATTTTTCACGTTTGTATGATTCACTTCAAGTAAGGGGAAACTATACGGTAAGACAAATTTTAAATCTTCATGAGAGCACAGTCTATATCTCTTCTGCAACAATTTCTGTCTCATGGATTAACAGCAGCATGTCAAGAGAGGCCACAACTGAGCAATGTAGAAATAACAGACAAAAAAGTCTTAGAATTTTTGTACCCAATAGCTGCCAGCTAATAACTGGGTTTAATGAAGTCCTGATATACGTGGTATTTGTATTTATGTACCACACATGTTTCTGAATACTACAATTTCAAGTTGTCTTGAGAAAAAGAATTGATGAATAGTCAGGCTTGTTATATATTTACAAAGCTTCAAGGTAATGATTGTGCATAGAAAAATGCAATAAATTCAAGTGGGCATGTGCTATAGTTCACTTGAACATTTTATCTGTAAAACTAAAAAGCTTGAGGAAAAGGTCAGCTCAGCAAAACACCTTCCCCCTTCAGTGGTTAAAGTAGCTGAATGCTGCACATGTTAAACTTTTGAATGCAGAATTGTGCTGAGCCCAACATAGCATGGGAAAAAATAGTTCTATAATGTATATTTTACCTGTGTATGTTTGCTCCAAGAAGAAAGAAAATACATTTTTTAACAAAATATCACTGAAGTTTTTTTAACTATTTTTCTGAAACTTCTGCTGCAGTTGTTTCATGGTCTCATAATAAATAAAAATAAATAGGAGGGATTCATTTAATGAGTTTACACCGATTAAAAGAATGGATGCAATGTATAAAGAGGCATCTTTTGCTAAAAAGGTTTATATAATAGCACTAGTAGGAACCACTTCTAAAAACAGTTTTTTCATACTAAATCTGTACCTATTTGTCAGAGAAAAATTGGAACTATGTGCTGATAACAAATCTCCTCACACTACACAAGTGGCTGCAAAAGATGTCCTGTATCTGGGATAAATCATTTTATCCTGAAGCAAAAGTGAAAGCATATAGACATTCATATCCTTTATCCTGGGATAAATGATAAAAAGTTGCCTGGATAAGAAGTAGGAATGACTTGTTCTGGGAAATTGCAAAATATATCTGTACAGATATCCCACTATTACATCATTGAATCAATGGCAGAAAAGAGCACTGCATTCAGCAATCAACTAAAACATGATTAGAAGAGTGATGTTTCTGTTCGGGACAAACTCAAGCACAGCTTACCCCAGTACAAATACAACATCTGTTCCTAGCCAATGTTCCTTTTCTCAAACTCTCTTTGAGCAGGGAGAATATGTGAAGGTGGTAGAACAGGGGTAGGCAACATTTTCTGGCCAGAGTGCCAAAAAAACCACGCTGGTCTACCTTGGAAGGTGCCAGAGTGCCAGCATGCCAGAAAAACAAAATGAGGGCAAGGGGGTACATGGCAGGATGCACTGCATACTAGTATAGTTAATAATCATAAATGTTGCTTTTTTATGGTAAATACCAGATTTTCTAAAAATTGTAAACCTGGTAACAATAAATAAAACTGTTGATAATGCCTTCAATCTCGTGTATTTGTTTTGTGCGGGTCCCCACACAACAGCTCCACAGCCCTGCCCATGCCCCTTGCCCCCCCCACCCAAAGCCCCTGGCCCCTAACCCTGCCTGAAGGGACCCCCAGCTGGCAGGGCTGTGGGGCCAGGGACCCAGGTCTGCAGCTCCCTGCCTGCCCCCAACAGAAGGCAGTGGCTGCTGCAGCGGGAGCACAAGCCGGATCCCCCACTGCTGCTGTCTGCGAGCTCACAGAGGGGTTGCACAGGGAACCTGCCTGCCTCTGCAGGCTCTGCACTGCCCTGGTCACACTTCCCCTGTGTGCACAGGGGCAGCGCAGGCAGCAGTGCAGGGTTGCGTCCCTCATTGCTGCCCTGCCTGCAGGGGAAGTGTGGCCCAGGCACCGGGGAGCTCAGAGTGGCAGGCAGCTTTCATGTGTCCCCGCCGTGCCCTGCTGCGCTGGTTCCACACGCCGCACTGCAGAGGCAGTGAGGGAGGCCAGCGTGGTGGGGAGCATCACTGGTATCTGCTGCCTGCCCAGGGCTGGGGCTGGGGTAGGGAGGCAGCGGCCCAGGCTCTGGGTAGCTGCTGCCAGCCAAGGTGCCCAGGCTGCTTGCAGCAGGGCTTGCAGCCTCCGGCCACCTGCTGGGAGCAGCCCAGGCTGGCAGCAGCTGCCTAGAGCCCAGGCTGGCGGTGGCATGCCAAACCAAATGGTTGCCGACCCCTGTGGTAGAATATAAGAAGTCATGTGTCATTCTTTCTGTGGCATGAGAGTTTTTGCAGATGAAGGTGGAGATCCAGCAGTAAAACTCATTCTAAACTCATTTCTTTTTTTTACAGTACCATTGTGTTTTCAATCTTTTTTTATACAAGGCATTCAAATAAATAGGACAGTGAATGCTGAAATCTGGCTTAGCAGATTTCCTACAGGTTTCCCATACAACAGAAACTTGTTTGATGGAGCAGTATTGTAGGAGGTCTGCAGTTCTACCTCTGCAATGATAAGAATCACTATTGTCAGTCTTAAGAGTATGGATTAGCAATGCTACCAAAGAACTTAAAGAAAAACTCTTTGGACTTCAGGTAAGATTGGGGCAACACGGATGCTATTGTTTTCTGTGTGATGTTGGGTGACTCAGAACTCTCGGAGTTGGTCGCTAATTGTGTGTTCTTTATTTTTTGGATATTCATGTTGGGATTGCTAAGGTCTTAGCTTTCAAAGGCACTCAGCTTCTGCAATTCCTACAATGTCTTTCCAGAGTGGCTTACCAAAGTGGCTTACCAAATATCACTCGTCGTGTCTGTCCATGGCTAGAGAGCATAGTTTTGAGTCCCAGATTCCTGCCTAAAACCTGCCATGTTTTTACTTCCCCTTCCCTCATTTGCAAACAACTTTCAGTTTCTATAGAAAGTGAGTGAGAGAGGAGCTCTATAGATACCAGCCTCTTTCATTATAGATTCACTGTCCCTCTTGTGTACTGAGTAAAGCAGGGTTCATGAATAAAATATAGCATGATATCTCATAAACATGAATGCCGCCTGCCCCTGGACACTGGAGGGGCACAGCAAGCTCCCACAGGTGGCAGTGGTGCTGTCGGTGGCCGTGGTGCTGTTGGTGGCCGTGGTGCTGTCAGTGGCAAGGGGAGGTGGTGCGACCACCCACCGGTAGAGCCTTTTCACAGGGGGTGCACTGCCACATTCAGGGGGTCCATGTGCACCCCCTACATGTCACCAATGCTTCTAACTAAAGGTTATTTCATAACAGAACTATACACTACAGTGGAGCAGTTTTATACCTGGTTGGGTATAACTTGTATTTCTTTTCTACAATACTACAAGTTTTCATTGCTGCAAAGTTCACAGCACTTCCAGCTAGATCCCCCAGCCTTTACAGATAATTTGTTGGTGCTATTTAGCTTTCAATGATTTATGTACTCCTCTCATAAACCCCCCTACTCATTTCATCTTGTTTCCTTCATCCAGCTCCACAAGAATTCCTCAATATCCTTTTCTACCAAACACAGTCAATGACCTTTCCCATGTCTTGTACCTCTCCTGTAAACTTCATTTCTCTTCCTTACCCATGAAGTCCAGTTACAAGCAGGACTCAAATATTGTTAAGCAGGATGAGCCTACTGAAAGAGATGTTTTGGATGAAAAACTATGTTGAAGATTAGCTACTTCTAGGTTAAAAGGGAGTGGACTGATCTAGTTTTTATCACAAATCTGGAACCATTTTTGCCAAAGTTGCTGAGTACATATGACTCAGAGAGACCAGCAGGTTGGGGAGGGGGGAAGATTTTAGCTTAAGGAGAAATCAGAACTTTACTGTAGCTAGTACTTTTTTTCTGATTATAATAGTGCCATCATGCAATGTAAAACATTGTTACACAGCATCCTAGAAATACTTTTTCCAAATAGAAAGCTGTCTTTAATGCAAGCAATAGCTTTGGATCAATTAGAAAGCAAGAGAAAAATTATAATTGATTTATATCAATTTGTACAAACAACTTTCCTAATGAAGGAGCATCCAAATATGACAGGGTATGAAAAGAAATGAGCTTTGGTCAGAAAAAGTGATCAGCAACCTTATATGATAGCACAAACATAGAATTTCAGACAGACCTCACCCCTGTCAGGTCAAAGTACAGGGAAACGGAGAGAAAATGAAAAAAATCTTATGAAAGTTGTTAAGAAAAAAAGGATTTTATGCACAAAAGTGATATATGTTTAGTTAGAGACTATGGGTATGCAAAGTATACTAAACTATTACAAACGGTCGACTGTTTATTAGCAAATGATTTCTTGGGAGTAATCCTTCTGGGATTTCTGTGTGGAAATTCGAATGGTGAAGGAAACGAAGAATTAATTTCTTGCCTGCTGGTAACTGCTAAACCTTCTATAGTTTCTCTTTGGCTTGTAGATGAAAAATTGTCCCAAACTAGAGGAATAGTTCAAAATAGTTCAAAATATGGGAGGTTGTTGTGGAAATTAATGTCTCAAGTACATACCTAGGTAGATATTACTTATTCAGCCTGCAGAAAAAGAACAGTTGCCTGCAAACGGGTTTTTAATAATGCTGTTTGATGGTCAGGCCTGCTTTCATAAACAGGAGTAAAGTCAGTAGTCTCACTCAATTTAATGGAGTCTCCAGAAACAACATATCCTGGGTGGTATAAGAAAGGTCATTTTGTAGCACAGCAACACCCTGTTAAGTAGAGAGCATATGATTACATTCTGGGATTAATGTTTTTCTAAATATGAAAAAACCCTCATTCGTAATCACTTTTTTTAGGTATTTACATGACAAGTGACTCGCAAAATCTTCTTAAATAAATACATTTTTTAAAAAGACCTTGGACTTGATTTGGAGTTCAGTGAAGTCAGACTCTGAAAATAGGTCCCCAGTTGGTTTCAATAGGACTGGGACGTCATGGGGATAACACTGCGGAAGATAGGTGGTTTGAGCCAAACATGAGGTATTTTGCTTTGTGTTGTTGGTTCTCTCTGCTGTATTTTCTTGTGTAATCCAAATTTCATATAACATTGCTCTGAAGGCAAAGGAACTTAGTTCATTAAAAGTTAGACTATGCCCTTTCTTTTTTTTCTCTCTCTCTCTGCAAGCCTTCATGTATTTAGTTTGCCAGATATGCCAGCAAACCGTAATGCAAAGAAGTCAACACTCATTTTAAGAATATAAAGAAAGACCTATGCAAATCAAGATGGACTATGAGGATCACCTTGCTCACCCCTGACTCTGACAGTACCACTCCCTTCCTTGTATCTCTCCGCTCTCTCTCTTTTTCACCACATAAAATTCATGCTACTTATCCTCACTTCCAGGATGTTTCGTAACTGCCTTCCACTGCCTTGTTTGCTCTCCTTCCTCACCATCCCCTGCCCCTTTCACTCTTCTGACGGTGCCAGTCTTGACTACCTGTTTGTCAGCTTGTACCACAGCCATCTCTGCATCTTCTACATCACAACTTTATAAAGAGAGGCCCATCTTCCCTCCCAGCTCCAGATCTCATTACCTTCCTCTGTTACAAAACCTACTAGGAATCATACAACAATTGATGGGTTGTGTTTCAGTTGGGATGGAGGGGGTTTTGTTTCTTTTAAGGAAATTAAGACTCAAACTAATAAAATACTTGGAAACACCTGTGTTGTGTAACAGCTTGCTTAAATGCAGGTAAATGTTTGTTTCTCCTAGTTTTGGAGACATCTCTGGGTGCCATGGCATGGTTGAGGATATCACTGCTATCCACAGTAAATTTTACCTTATTGACATAGCCTTAATTACCCTTGTGCTACCTCTTTCACTTCTGTTTGTCACACTTGGTTTTATATTTTGTAGGGCTTTTAATTAATTGCAGTTAGCACATGCAATTAACACATCAATTGGTTCTCATATTAATTTTTTTAACACCTTAATAGTGTACATGATTTTGGAGCCCATGCCTTGGCTCCACTCTGCCACCTCTGGATCACCCAGTGGGGCAGCAGTGGCAGCATAGAGGACTGGAGGGCAGCCCAAGCATGGGCTCTAGGTGGCTGCAGCAGAAGGTTGGATGGGGGGAGCGCAGTGCCAACAGGCACAAAGACACACAGGAGCAGTCACAACCTGCATGCTGCATGTAGAGCAGCACCACACCAGTAAGTCTATGGAGGGAGAGGGGTGGGGCAGGGGTTAATGGGGCCCAGGGCTGGCATGGGTTGTGGGCAGCTCATCCATGGGTGAGTGGGGAGCGCCTCCCTGCCACTGAGCACACTCCTGGGGGAGGCATGGGCGACACATGCCCCCCAGATCTGTGCATGGGGAAGAGGCATGCAGCTTGATGTAGGCTGGGGCCCTGTGCCTTTCTGCCTTTGCCCCAGGAGCTGTGCACTGGCCATGCTGCATCCCCTGCCCACCCAGAGCATGGCATCACACCGCTCACAAGGTAAAGGTAGCAGGGCACAGAGCCCCAGCACACAGTAAACCACCTGCCTCTGCCCCATGCACAAATCCAGGGAACACATGCCTCTCATGCCTCCCCTGGGAGTGAGCACAGCCTCAGGGAGCCATACAGTGCCAAATGTTCAACCATAATTTGGAAGTACTGGTAGATTTTTGAATGGTTTTGTTGCAGTTTAGCAACTATACATCTCTGTCCACTTAAGCTTTACAGTTTTGCCTATCAGCAGCTAGGGGTGCAGGGCCCCAACCTCCTCCCCCACCCCACACCCATCTCCTTAACAGCTGGAAGGTTTGTGGTCACAGCAGGGGCTAGCAGCCAGGCCTGCAGTAGTTCCCCACCACCACCACCTGCCCCCATGCCCCAAAACAGACAAGGTTATACAAGCACCCATGTCACGAGTTTTACCAGTCAGCAGCTAGAAATGGAGGGCCCCAGAACCCAGAAGCCCTGCACCTATCTCCTTGACAGCTGGCAGACTTTGTGGCCTCAGCAGGGGTTAGCAGGCCTTCAGTTTTGACCCTGCTGGGCTAAACACATACATGACATGAGTTTTCCTTTCAAAAATTTGGGGTGCAGTTTCCCTGAACCCCCTATATCTATCTCCTTGAAACTTGACAGACATCTTGCCCTCAGGAGGGGCTACCATTTCTGCAAGCCAGAAATGACAAAGTTATAGGCTGTTTTGTCCTTCCTCATTGTATCCTATGGGTGAAACATCGAAACAGTTTCGCCATTTCAACCCTGTTCCGACAGAACAAAATGGAACAGCTGTTTTGAATCAAAACAAAGCACTGTTCCACTGAAATGTCGAAACAGTGGTTGAAAAGGAACGCTACCGTTTCACACAGCCCTACTGCCCGGAGTCATGCTGCAGCTGCCAGCCAGGCTCTGCACAGCAGAATTGCCACTGCTGCAACCCTGGCAGGCCCCCAGAATCCCAGATAAGGCTGCTGGGGCCAGCACAGTGCTGGCCCCCGCCTCCCCTACTGCCCCCAGGGTAACCTGCTATGCATCAAAGCATCCATGCCATGTGTGGGTGCAGCCTGTGAGTTAACTTGAATCTGGAGGGGACCTGGGACAGAAGTTCAGTAAGTCAGTTTGAGGGGGGAAGCAGAAGCCCCCCTCCCAACATGTCCCAGGATCCTGCCTGAAAGCCCCCATACTCACCACAGGAACCGGGATGAGCAGCAGTTGTGAGAACACACCAACGCAAGCTCAGCAGTTCCACAGTTGCCTGAGCCTGAGGATCAGTGAGCCCCAGGGGCTCAAAAAGCAGCTGGAGAAACACCCAGCTGGCCAGAGGGAGAGGAGGACGCTGCCAGCAAAAGATGTGCGGTGGAGCCAAGCGGGGACAAGCAGGACACCAGCTGAGAGAGGCAGAGCGCTGGTGGGCAGAGACAGGGCTCTGGTGGGGGGACACAGGTAGCAGAGCCGGGTAGGAGCAGTGGAGCTGGGTGTGGGGCAAGAAGCCCCAGTGCTCACCAGGGAAGCCCAGTGGGGAGAACCACAGTGGAGAACCACAGTTCTGGGCTCAGGGAGCTGAAGCTGGCTGGAGGGACACAGCAGGGAGGCAGAGGTTGTGCCCGAGAGAAGACCAGGCTGCGCTGGAGCGTTCAGGTACCCTAGTGGGGAAGGGCAGTGAGCAATGGCAAGACCCAGTGGGTGGCTGGGTGAAGAGGGAGGAGTAGGTGGCTACAAGTCCCGAGCACTGTGGGGAAGAGGTGACCCCCGCCAGGTGGTGGGAGCAGGAGTGATTAACTCCTAGCCTGCTGGTCCCAGGGAAAAGTAACCAGAGGGACAGACAAAGATTCCTTCTCCCATCCCAGGAAGGCAGAAGGGGTCCTGGGGAGCCAAAGTCCCCTTATATTTCACTGGCAGATGCCGAACATCTTCTAAGTTATTGTTACCCCAGGCAGGGGCATGTTTAGTTATGCACAGGCGGACCTGAAGACAAGGGTCAATTCAGGAGAAATTGACGGCCAAACATACCCGACCCAGCTCGGAGCAGGCCTCATAGGTGAGAAGAAATCATCCCAGGGGAGCTTACAGGGAGCAGAGCCCTCCCAGGCCATGGATGTGGTAAGGGTGGGGTAAAGGGGAGGTTTGGAGCCCCGCAAAGAAAGACCAGGGCCACGACTTCTCTGGGACCACCGACAGGGAGCTGCCTCCCTATGTATCGACATCAAAGTTATGGCAGGCAAGTAGGGGCAGCGCTCAGAACCATCTAGGTGGCCCCAGGGTGAGGTCTCACCCTGACGTCGCTAGGGAGGAAGGCGCCAACCAAAAAAGGGCCAAAGCCTTACAACACCTACCAGCAACAGTCAGTTTAACCTAAATTGGTCAAATCTGCTACTACATCCATCCAGGTTTATCTTAAACCAGTTTTGGCTATTTTCAAAGCTGTTTCTGTGCACTGAACTTCTGTTATGATACAGATTTGAAACAGTTTGTGATCACTTCTACCATTTTTGTGTAATTACTATCCCTAGCCCAAATTACCAACTCATTGTGTAGGTGGAAAACTTTTTTTCTTTTTAAAATGAATATTATGTAAGTCCTGATAAGCAGTTTCCCCAGAATTTCTGCAGTACTCCAGGGTGTCCTTAGCTGATGAAATGAGAGCCTTCCAACTAATTCTCCCTGGGTGAACTGTCAAAAAGAAGATAGAAAATGTACTTGGTACATCATCAAACCTGAGTTCCCGCAGTATGAATCCCTACAGAAAAATGACAAAAGTCCAGATAATTTCTTTATAGCATACTCCATCAGCTGTGGGGATCACTTAATACTCCAGCAGGAAGAAGAACTTGTGATCAGAGGCATGGGAAGGAATTAATACAGCTAAAAAAAGAAAGCATCAGCACCCTGATTAAGACCAAACACTTACCAATAGCTGTTACCCAGCCCTCAGCTGCAGAATTTACTGGAATTAGCTAAGATCAGGTTAATTGGAAACCAACAACAGCTAAGTGAAGACTGAGTCCCACCCTGACAGCTGCTGTTGCTGGCAGTGAACACAGCATTGAAGACCGGCCTTGTTCACTGTGTCAAAAAAAAGGGGAAGTTCATTTTGGTAGTTTGGAAGACTTTAAAAGACATACTTGCATTGCTGTATTTGGAGGGCTTTTGTAGCAAACTGATAATAGAGTTCCTTTGAAAAGAGTGTGCATCTTTCCTCAGCCGCTTTGAAGGGGATGAAGTTTTATACTGAGCCTTTTATGTGGTAAGTATCACCAAGGAAAGTGAAATACCATGTTTTTCTGACTGCAACAATATGTTTGTTTTGATCTTAAACTTTTACTTTTAAATTTTGTTGATATACCACTTTTTTCCCTAAAATATCTTCAATTATTTGATAATGTATATAAAAATAAGCTGAAGATATATCTTTATATATGAATGGATATACAAATTAAATATACTCTTGCTCTCTCCTGATAAACACACACATGCTTGATGTCTATATACATATTTAAGTTTAACTTTTTAACTTAGAATTTCCCAAGTTTGCATTGCTGGTTTTTAGATTATTTCAAAATTCTTGTATTATTATATACCATTTAAGTTACTGATGTATATGTTCTCCCTTAACCCTAGCATAACATTTAGTTTTATCTAATAAGAATATGTTGACACAATCAAAACATCCTTTAAATGGTTTTTTTTCCTTCCACAAATAAATACGGAAATGCAGTATGTATATATATCACTATTTATACCGATACTAAAATGCAAAGTTCACCAGCAACCTTTAAAATGCAGTAAAGTGTAATGATGTTATGTATAGACATAGACTACATGATGATCAGATACGTCAGTTGATACAGGACAGTCTGAGGCTGAAATTAAGATTTGCATTAATATGCAAGTTTGAAGCTGGGGTATATATAAAGGGGGATGACAGTTTGAATGTTATTGAGCTTTGCAGTGTGTTGCTGATGACATGACAGCGACAATGAATGCTGGAGGCCTTTTCTTTAATTTGGTATTTCAGTGTTTTAAGGGATGGGTGAATTGGTGACGTCTTCGTGTCAACCTTACCTGTCATTTTTTTGTTTGTGGTAACTTTATTATATATAGACCTATATACACATGCACAGAACTTTCATTATTAAAAGGTAATGATTTGTAAATAAGGATGTTATAGCCTTTGAAAGTCAAAAATACCCCTAGGTATTTTTCTTCTCTTCTGCTCTGACAGTTTCACAAAACTAGCTTTTTGAAACCTACTTTTTTAAGATTTGAATTTTACAAATCAATGTAATATATAGAATAATAAAAAGCCTGTTAGTTTTATCGTGGTAGTTTTTAATTTATAGTTTCACTTTAAGATAAGGAGTCATGCTGAGGTAATTTATATTTGAGAAATTATTCTACTAAAAATAGATCCTGTTGACCCCCAAAATATAGTCCAAGCGACCGAGGTAATCTAGTATCTGGTTATAAGAAAACTTTAATAAAACTCTTAATTTGAAAATATCACAGGGGATTACGCAACCATACAATACCAGTGATTTAAAACAAAAATTGTGTTACTACAATTGCAGCCTATCAAATGTTCTTAGATCTGGGAAAGTGATGGTTCCAAATGATTATATAATTTAAAAATGAAAGATTTAATGAAACTAAAGTTAGAAACCCGGAAAAATTTCAAATAAAATGTTTAAGAATCTGGAAAAACCCATAAATGGTTATAAAACTAAAAGGAGAAAAAAAATCCTGAAGAAGTGTATCTTAATACCCCAAATGTACTAAGCTTTAAGGTTTTAAAATTACTAACATGTGGTCACCTGTTAAGGAAACCTACTTCACCCAAGTTTCAGAAACAGAGTCCTGAAAGCAAGGGCATCTAACATCTGCACACGGGTTCCTCTGCCCAAACAAGGTTTTGGTGCAAAGGGAACACCACGCAAAGACAGAAGCTCCTTTTTTATTAGCCAACTGAAGAAGCTGACATGCTTAGTGCTAATATAGAAAGTGAATCTTTTATTTTCTGTTCTATTGTTTTGCAATTAGACTAGATACAGCTGGTCAGATTGAACTCGCATCCTTTCACTTTCCTGTTCTCGTCTCATATCTCATCTTGTACCCTGGTCCTACACATCTCTCACCTGTGATGTTCCTTAAATTCCTTACATTTACCCATTCCTTAAATTTCATTTCCCTTAGCCCAACTGTCTGAGGTTTGCTTGTCCTGTCTTATCCTAATCTATTACTAAAAGGCAGCCTAAAGTTTACTACGCATAAACCCATCTAACAGAAGGATTTTTTTAAAACGTACTTGATAAATTCGTGTTTTAGCCTGATGATTATATAGGCAGAGACCACTCAGTTTATCAGAGCTGCAGGAAACTGTGATAGTTTGTTTGTAAAGGAATAGATTCAGGCCTGAAGTACATGCCTAAGTAGGCAAGTAAGATCTTCTGTAGGCTTCAATCTGGGCTTCCCAGACCTAGATTCTGGGAATATTGAGGTCCTGGATGTTACGTGCATGCTTGCGCTCCATTTTCTACACACACAGTTAACTCTGGAAGAGGGGAATCGTAGAATCATAGAAAATTAGGGGTTGAGCTAGATCATCCCACCCAAGACTTTGTCTACCCAAGTCTTAAAAACCTCCAAGGATTCCACAACGGCCCTAGGTAACCTGTTCCAGTGTTTAGTTACCCTCCCAGTGACAGAGTTTTTCCTAATATCCAACCTAAACTTCCCTTATTGCAACCATTGCTCTTTGTTTTGTCATCTGCCACCACTGAGGGTGTATACAGAAGTTGCTTGTTCTGCCATTTAAAGTGCTTTATTGCCATGACTTAACAAAAGCGTATGACTTAATAGTACTTTAAAAATAGGTAGTGTTTTAAATTAACCCTTGTTAAATGAGGTATTAAATTTGAATTGTACATAACTTGTACAGCATGTTACATAACTTTTGCACACTGGTCTCATTTCTGATCAGTGGAGAAGTCCCAGGGGAATATGAAGTGACCCCTGCCTCCTAGCCTGGAAAGTGTATGGAGGCTCAGAGGCCCCCTCCACCAAACACTGCACTTCTGTCATGCTTAAGACTGCTGTACCTTTATTGTGCTGTACAAAAGTGCTTTAAAATACAGTGCTGTAAACATGCACAGAGTCAAGTTGATATGCAGGGAAATAATTTAGTGGAGACAGCGACTGGCCAATAAACAGAAAAACCTCAATCTGAAGTACAGCTTGCTGTAACTTATTGTGACATAGGTCAGTGTGAAATCTAGTCCCGGTACAAAATATTTATATTCTGGTTGCTGTCCAGATGAACTTAGCATGGGAAGGAGTGCTGGCTACATTGTATCTTTCTCCTTTCCAGCAATCTTATGGAAGCTGTTTCTTGGGTGTATTTCAAAGCATAGGCTCTGCAAGGGAATCATGGAGGGAGTCCCATTTAAGAAAATGGACCCATGCCAATGCAGACTTTAAATAATTTTAATGGTAATGCAAGGTTTTCATGGGGGGTGGGGGTGGGCATCATTTCCTTTACTTGTCCTCCTAGCCTCCCCTACCAAGAGGCTTCTAGCACTCTTATCTCCCCTGCCAACATTGACTACCCCACTCTTCCACTGTCTTCCTATTAAGCAAAGCAGTTTCCATTACTCTCACTCCCAAAACATAGGCAGACAGCAGGCAAAATATGCCACGTGTGTCTACATGTGTGTGTATCTTTAAGAACAAACTAAGTGTGGGAAAAAAAATTGATTTGAGTTGAAAAGGAAGCAAATTGTTCCAAGGAAACATTTTGACCCCAAATTAAAAAATGTGTGTTTTTTTAGGCTACTTAACTCTTTCTGAAACATTTTCTTTCTTTTTTTCCCTTGTCCTAAATTTAGGCTATTTTTTAAGCAAAAACAGTTGTTTTGAAATGAGAAGTCAAATATTATTTTGAAGAGGTCAAAATGAAACATGCCATTTTCCAATTTCCCTCTGTTATGTGCCAAATTCTATCCAAATGTAATCTCAGTGTTGTCACAGATAATAAGTATATTGTTTGTCAAAACAAATTCACTGATATCTACTCCCCATAGATCTCTTTGCATTGAGCAAAGTTACCTAAAACAGTGCTTTCTGCTAGGCCTGTGCAAATAAGGAAGTATTCAATTTGGATTCAGCCAATTCGGAGGACAGTGCTTCAATTCAGAGATTCAGATTGCTGTCCTGAATTGATTCAGCCGAATTGGCTTTGGAAGATTCAGTGGTGATTTGGACAGATTTGGGCATTTGGATCAGCCAGGAAGAGGCAGGCACAGCTGGGCAGCTGTAGGTTCTCCCACGACTCCTCTAGCTATGCCTGCTTCTGCTCCAGTGGGGGGAGCCACAGGGGCTATGCCCTGCTGCCGCTTGCCCAGCCAGCACAGGGCAGGGGGCATGTGATGCAGGTGCGGCTCGCTCTGGGCAGCAACAGGGCATAGCCCCCACTCCCAACACTGGCATGCCTGCATCAGCACTAGGAGTAGGGGCTCTGCCTTGCTGCCACTTGCCAGCAGGCATGGCAGTGCTGGGAGCGGGGACTCTGCCCTGCTGCCACGTGCCCCCTTCCACATGGAGGGAGCCATGCCCCACCCCACCCTGGCTGGGCAGCTTGTCCCAGTCCCAGCCCCAATCCCTCCCAACCCCAGCAGACTTACCAGCTGAAGGCAGCTGTGTCATCTGCCTGTTTAGTCTATGGCTGAATCTCCAAAGCAGCTGAATCTTTTCTGAAGCTTTTCTTAGTTGACTTGGATGCTTCAAATTGATTCAGAGCTTTTAATTGGTCTCCTGATTCAATTCAGATTCAGAGATTTGGTCCCCGAATTGGGCCAAATTTCTGAATCCTATTGGCTACCAAAGCTTCTCACAGCCCTACTTTCTGCACTCCCCACTTGGATCCCTCTCTGAAGAATTTTTTTTTTTTTTTTTTTGCTGGTATGGCTACTGGGCTCATGGCATGCTGATGATCATGGAGGCAATACTACCCATGGGTAAAAAGGCTGCCGGAGAAGTGGCAAAAAAGAGCCAACTTCGGGAGGCTGTGAAGCTGCTTCTTCCCTAAAGATCACCCCCAGAGATTCCAGCTGAGTCTGGAAGATGGTGCCATCCTTAGTTCATGACCCTTTTGATCTATTTGAGTGAGGAGACAGTTTGAAGCTAATCCTTGAGAAGAAGCTTGTGATGTCTTTTGCTCCTCCTGAGGGTGGAAAGAGGTGTCACCTTTGTGCTGTCATAAAAAAAAATAATAATAATGACAGTGCAAAGTGAAAGTTAACAGATGTCCACAACTTCTGTCTTAGCACAAACTCTCAAATTTGTAGCCATAACAGAAGACAGTGATCAACTGAGTTGCTTTGTTGAGGCTCTTTGTTGGGAGAGGGCAAGCAGCCTAAAGCTGCCTGTGTTCTCCAGCTGCCCGGGGCAGGGGTCTGCAGGCCTGAGGAGCCGGTTGTGCATACTCTGGGAAATCCACAGCAGGATCAGGACCCCTCAACCCTTGGGAGTGCCTGCCCCATTTTCCCTGCTTACCCAGATGCTTCCCAGGGATCTCTGGGGATGCATATCAGAAAGTGGAGAAAGTCAGGGTTTCCCCACTTACCGAACTGCATCCCTGGGGTCTCCAGGGTGTATCTGGGTAAGCAGAGAAATTTGGAGCTTCAACCTAACATGGGGCATGTGTCGGTAAGTGAGGAGTCCCTGTTTGCAGACATGTGCCTGTATTGGAGCACAGTGGTGATAGGCATGCCAGGGGGATCCCGCTGCAAGGGAGTTCCCCAGCAGTGTCTGCAAGCACTCCACATTTGCAGACTGCTAGCAGCAGTATGGGTCACAGGCTGCAAACATGGATGGGGCCCCCCCTCTTGGGGTTTCCCCTCTCCACATTTGCAGATGCATCCCAGGGAAATCCCTTGCAGGGGACTCCCCTGCTTACCAACATGGGGGGGTGGGCATCTTCAAGGAAGGGGCTTCCAGTACCCCAAGTTGTGGCACGGCACCTGGAGATGTGTTGTGGCACAGCTGATTACACTTTACAGAAGACATCTGTTTCCAGCCTCTGTATCTCTCGCATGAGCATTTACCGGAAGGGCACAATTTGGCTCTTTGAGTGTTGATTTTCTGATATGATAAAAGTGAAGTCCTGTATTTTCTAGCAAAATCCTTCTAACAATTATGCCCCCTTTTCCTTGTAAATCTCTGTTTCCTCTGCTTCCACTTGTGGATCATCAAGAACCAGGTGGCATAGCGATGTTGCAGAGCAGGGTGGCCAACCTGCAGCACAGGTGCCACAAGTAGCATGTACAGCCCCTGCATATGGCACCTGGCAGACTGGGGACAGGACAGGCAATGCAGTGGCAGATACGGCAGGAAGCAAAAAGCAGAGCAGAGATGAGGCAGGAAGCACAGGGCAGGGAGAAGAAAGCAGAGCAACAGATTAGGCAGGGGAAGGGAAGCAGAGTGGCACTTGAGGAGGGTGCAGAGCCAGTATGTGGTAAGCCTGCCAAAAAGGTTGGCTCCTGCTGTAGTAGGGGACAATGTGGTGTTCTCCGAGGTTACTTCTGCACGTCAAGCGACTCCTAGGAGGAGCTGCTCATGCCTCTCTCTTGTGGAGTCTGCTGTTTTAAGTTCATGGCAAACATCTGTGCTATGAGGTTTTCTATGGAATCTTAAAATAGGCTTTAGCTAATTTCCTTGCCAAAGACATATGAATAATGGTTGGCATAGTCTCATTAATTAAACTCACACATCCATCAGAGCATGCTTTTGAGATTAACAATTACATTATGCTTCAGCAAGATATCATGCACAGCTTCAAGTTACATGGGGTACATACAGCTATTAAACTTACGTCCACCTAATTAGTGTTAGGTCAGTCTAAGTGCTGATCCGTACAGATATTTGGGGAGGTTAGATTGGGCAAAAAATGGCTGGCTGAATCTAAGTTCACATGAAAAGGTCTAAGTTGGATCAGGAATGGGTTAGTCAGATCTAATGAACATTTGAATATGTTTGGAGCACGGTCCCAGGTCTGGGAAAGCCTCAACGTTTGCTCCAGCCCTGAGGCAGCTCTTTTCCTACCTGCCCCACACCCTGACTAGGCCAATTTTAGTGTATCCCCCACTTCCTATTCTTGGATTGACTCCTCCACCCCCAAACCCACCCCCAATCCTGGCAACTCCCTCCTCTGCAGTCCCACTAGCTCCCTGCCTGATCCCACCAACCCCTCCTCTTACCCTGACTTACTTAGATTGGTTCCTAGCACAGCTCCCAGCACTGGTGAATATTTTTTGCACAAAAGTGGGACCCAATCTGTAATCACATGGCTTAAAGCAAGCTATGTGATTGTAGATCAGGTCCCATAAATGTGTACACATACTTATGTAAAGTGATTCATGCACAATCCCGTGGTTATGAATATAGGATCCTAAGCAAGAAGAATACCCTGTGAAGTAAGTATCATGATTAGCAGTGATAAATAAAATTTAGTTTAATGAAACCTACTGTGAATGTCAAATATGATTTGCAAATAGTAAATTTGACCTACCTCATATCCCTAAAACCTTCTTTATTTTATTTTATTATATTTTCATTTTTATTTTGCCATTGGGCTGGTACATGCACCTTCTGTGAAAGTTTGTACTTTGTGTCAAACAATGAAACATGTCCACCTTTCAAAAAAATGAACATTTCATACATTACCTTTTTGATCTAAACATAATTTATGCAGGACTGAATTTGTTTTCAGCTCTTACTTAGTCTGCAATGATTACTTAAATAAAGTGCTAGAGTGATAAATTATGGCCATTATTTTGTGACTTTAAAATACACAGGATAATAGGCTTGTTTGGCCTCAATGAATATTATTTTTTTGTGCACAATTTCCATTATCTGGATTCAGAGCTCTACAGTGGGCCAAAGAGAAAGCAATGCAACTCCTTTTGCCTGGAGTTTGCAGGAACTTGCCAGGCCTCCAGCATAATTTAGAGCAGGCCAGTAGTGGACCTCTAACGATCTGGCCAGAGTCCCTGCCCTTGCATGGCTCTAGAGTCCAAGGGGTGAACACTGCTGCTGATTTCAGCAGAAGGGGAAGGAAGGAATGAGTGAGTAGCACCAGTGGCAGCGGTGCTTACCCCTGGACTCCAGAGCTGTGTGAAAGCAGGGGCTGTACCCAGGCTCCACACGGAAAGCTTACATGCAGCACAGCCAAAGCGGTTGTGACTCTGCCCCTGCACCCCACTCTGGATCTGCCTCAGGGGCAGGCCTGATCATTGTCTTAACTTGATGCCAGCCCCTTGGATTCCTGTGACCATTGTCCACAGCTCTTTCCCAGCTGCCACAGAATTGTCTCTGCCACACTTGTCCTATTTCCAAAGTCCCCCAACACACTCCCAATGCTGGGAACTTATGTGACAGGGACAAGAGCTGGCAGAACTGGAAAAGCTGACTGCACAACAGTTTGGAAATCCTATTGGAAAGAGACATTCAAGGGGAAGCCAGAAGGCAGAGGGAGTCACCAGGAAGGGGGAGAGACCTGCATATACTTTGCACAAAGGTGTGGTCCAGAGACCACTGCTAATTCTCAGCATCTTGCCACCTGTGGGGATTCTGGTTTTCATCCTCCAGTGAGCAAGGAGAATGAGGCGAGCAGGAAAAGGCTGACTTTGCACTGCGTGTGTTGTGTTCATCCGTTCTGAGACATGTCAGCGAGCGCACATCCATTAAAAACAATGTTCTGTAGAGCCCTCTGTGAAATGGAGGCTATTCTATAAATAATGTTATTCAACAATGTTTTTCAACATTATTATTCAACAATGTGAGCTCACACCACACTAATAGTAGGGCCTGAGTTTTGGGGTTATCCATCTCTCCTTTCTGCGTTCACTAGTGTGACAGGTTGCAAACGCAACACAGTTTGATTTCAGTGCTCACAGAAAGGAGGAGGAGGCAAGGAACCTACACCAACTGCGTGCCACAAAGTATAGCCCCAGAGGAGCTCCATGCACAACAGCACAGTGAACATTGTGGAATACAAGCGAGTGAATTTGCTTTATTCTGGAACCAATTAATAGTACTCCCTATGTAGGAAAGGAGGGTGGGGAGAACAAACACAGTGACTCTTGTGGACTTTTGTGGCAATGATCACAGAAGGAGCACTTACTGTACCACATTTCCTCCCCCTGCCTCCAACCCCCACCATTTTTTTGTTTCTAGTTACGTTTAAGTATTATGTTGTGTTTTAATAGCCGTACCAAAGGATCACATACAAGTGCCCATTGAACATGAACTCTTTGCTGTCATCTGTTTATATTAAACCTGAAAAGCAGAGAAAGAGAATAAAGAACACTGGCGTGAATGATACCTGTAATTTTATATGAGTATTATATGATCTTCTATGTGTTTGCTTAGGTCATGAGTTAAGTCAGTCTTCAGTTAGCTTCGTCGTCAGGGTTTTGGACAGGTCATTCACTGGCATACTTAGTGGACAGTGCAGGTGTCAAGGTTTTTTTTTTAAAGTTTTTTTCCTGTTAAAGCTGAGTGAATCAAGGTGAGGACAGCTATCAGACGCAAATACAAGTAACAAGAGATTCCCTCATTTTGATTGATGTTCTCTAAAGCTCAGAGCAGTTGAAGAAGCATATTCTAGTGGAAGGTGCTGGAAGGAGCCCCATCCCCAGAAGCAGGGGTACAAAGCAAAAATCAGGCCTACCCATGTCTTCAAGGAAATACTAAGATGAAGTAAAATGATAAGCATGGGTGGTTTTGTTATTTTAGCTCCTCTCTCCAACTTGTTCTGATTCAGTGGATAAAAAATATGTAAGGACTTAGTGTTTTCTGTATAGGTATCTTGCAATCCTGCTTAGCCAGCTTCCCCTCTTGTTGACTAATCTTGTTTAGACATGTATTTCTTTGGAGGCAGTGGGTGCATCCACCTGAGATGCTGGACTCGAGATTACAGTTAATTACTGCTTAGTAATCATCTGCAATGTAGACTGTGACACTACTGTGGAGTAATTGGCTCTAATCATGAGTAAATTGGCTACCTGAAAATGCAAGTAACAAATTAACTCTTGACTGCTTACTGCACAGTAGCACACATGTAGATGCCTGACCAGGAACACATTTGCTCCCAGTCAGCCAGGCAGCAGGGGGCGGGAGACTGCTTCTTGCTCCGGGAGCTGCCTGATGCTGGGGCAGACTCTGCCACTACAGTCCAGATGGGGACATTGTCCCTCTGCCCCAGAGCAGGCAGCTGCCAGCCCCCATTCCATGATCATGGGACCAGTACTTGGAAATCCTTATCTCCCAGCCTGAGCCCCGTGATCACAGGACCCAAGCTGGGAGATTCTTATCTCACAGAGCCAGCTCCGCTGTCATGGGGCTGGTGCTTGGAGATGCTTATCTCCCAGCACAAGGTCTGCAGTCACAGGGTCATGCTGGGAGATTCTTCACTACCAGCACCAGCTCCACAGTCATGAGGCCTGAGCTATAGGTAATTATCTCCCAGCCTGAGCCCCACAGTTGTGGGACCCTGGCTGGGAGATCTTTATCTTGTGGGTCCTGGGCTGGGAGATCTTTATCCTACAACTGTGGGGCTCAGGCTGGGATACAAGAATCTCCCAGCCCTGGCCCTGCTATCACAGAGTGGGGGCTGGGAGCTCCCTGCTGCCAGGGCTTGGAAACATTGTCCCTTCCTGGGGTCTGGTGGCAGAGCCAGCCCCAGCAGCGGGCAGCTCCTAGGGGCAGGGAGCAATCTTCCAACCTCTGCTGCCCAGCTGATTGAGAGCACATTTTCTCCCGGTCAGGCGTCTACAAGTGCACTACTGCACAGTTACCAATGTTGAATAAATTTTCTACTTGGATTTGCAGGTAGCAAATTTACTCATGATTAAGTCAAGTACTGTGTAATAATCATCTGCACATGTAGACATGGGCATAGTAATTAGCTCTACTGCACAATTAAGCATCTCATGTAGACGCATCCACTGACTGCTGTTTTTGCTATTGTCAATACAAATGCACTACTTATTACAAGTGCTTTAACTGTTTTGCCTTCTTTTTCTATTTCTTAAAATACCAAACTTAAAAGATTTTTTTTCCAGTAATAAGCAGGTGTGTAGTTCCTGGGTAAAGGCAATGTATATTTTACAATTTCTCTCTGAGTCCATAAGACAACCAACTGATATCAGACTATATCTCTCCAAATCCTGGAAGGCTACCTTTATAGTAACACACTACACAATTTTGTGTCAATAACCTAGTGATACTTGGTATACGGGATTTTAAACATCTTTATTTCCCCCCCAGAATTAAAGCTTGAAGCTTCGTTTCACAATATGAAGATGCTACTGACTTTGTTCCTCCTCTTTATTGGGATTCAGACTTCAAAGAATCAGGACACTGGTATTTTAGTATCCTTTTTTTATTCCATTATGTTGCAAGAGGTTCTTTTTTTCCCTTTTTCTTTTTTGATACAGTTTTCTGTCTCCACTTTATCCCTTAAAATTGTGAAGTCTGAGCCTCTTGAGTTTGGATCCTTCTGTGTTGTTAGAATATACATAGCTCACTCAAGTCATGTTTGAATAATGGAGATGGGCTCTTGGTTTAAATACTGGAAGTTGTGACTAACATGGTCAGAAAACTTGATGTTCTTGCACAGATGGAGTGTCATATTCAAACTTCAGGCTGAAAATGCACGAAGTCCAAGCACTGTGCTTAGTTGTTTCAGAGCTATGCCTAGTATTCAGTGGGGCAGCTGTGGTCCCGTAGAACACTGAGGGCTCTCTTGAAGCTGAGAATGATCATCAGCTTACCAAAAGTACTCAGCACTTGTGAGTGACAGATAATTAACACAGGAATCAAGACAAAAAGAAAAAGAAGCTTTTGCCATGTAGCAAGTAGCAGAATGGAGCTCTAAACAGGGTGGTGCAGGGGTCCATAGTCACTACACAGAAATATAAAAAATATAAAATCTATGTTCTCAGAACATGGCAATAAAAAAGAGAAAATGGGTTGGGTTAGAAGAGCAATTTTTAGCTTTTTGACATGTCTTTCTAAAAATCTCAGATAAACTCTTCTACGTTATGTTGTTTTATCTATTGTTTTATTTATCTAAGTATTGTAGTAATAAAGTGTAAGTAATAAGTAATAACATTTGCTTTTCTAATTTTTCAGCCCCTGAGTCTGCAGATATTGTCTTTTTGATTGACAGCTCCGATACCCTGGGAAAGAAGGCATTCCCTATGTTAAAAAGTTTCATTATCAAAGTCCTTAATAATCTACCAGTTGCTCCTAAAAAATACCGCATTGCACTTGCCCAGTACAGTGATGATTTGCACAATGAATTTCTGGTAGACAGCTATAAAACAAAGCCCCTTATGATAAACCACATCAAAAAGAATTTGGTATTCAAGGGTGGGTCCTTAAGAACTGGCAATGCTCTGCAAAAGGCTCGTGCAACCTATTTCAAAGAACCAATTCATCCAAGTGACAAACCACAGATTTTGGTAGTTGTGACTTCGGGGACCTCAGAGGATGATGTAAAGCAGGCTGCCAATATTTTAAGAAGAAGTGGGGTGAAAATCATAGCTGTAGGACTACAGAAAGCTTCTCGTGAAGAACTGCAATCAATGGCAACCCATGATTATTTTTATGAGTATCCCACATTACGAAACCTCTCTGAGTTTTCTCAAAATATTCCCATGATCATAAGGGAAGTTATCCAAACAGATGTTAATGGCATAATCCCTACACCTGTGGTTGACCTTGATACTGTAGAAGGTAAGAAATGCAATGTTGTAATAGAAAGATTGATCAAATTGTTCAAGAAATGCATCCAATTTTTAAAAGAAAAAAAACCTTAGTAATGTATTTTGGTCTGATTTTTTTAATATATTAGATGATAGGCATATTTTAAAATAAAGAAAAAAGCAGACATGCATGTAGCATCTGTGCACCATTAAATATGCATGCGACACTGAGCTTCTGAAAACCAGTACCTATGTATTCATGACTGTACGCATGATTATCTCTGCACTCTGCAAAATTGAAGGGAGAGTGGGCAGAGTCATAAGTATTCTTACAGTTGTGGTAATTTTGAAGAGAGTAGATTTAGACCTCTTACATTCACATGAATGACTGATAATAGGTACCAGTTTACTATAATAAGTACTAGATAGCTGCAAACCTGTGACCTGTTTGCAGTGTAAAACTGTTTATGTTCCTTTCCTAGTTCCTTTAACCACTATAATCGGGGACCTACTGAATTCATGATTTTGTGGAAATTGTGAAACTGGGCATTGTCTGTGAAATCCGTGGGGGGGAAAGCTTACTAAAAATAAAATGCTAGCTCCCCAGTGCTCCTCATGGCCACTGCAGCCTGGATGTACAGGAAGGGAGTGGCTACCAACACAAAGGGGAGCAGCCAAGGCGTGTGGGGGACCCCACTGTAATAAGCCCACAAAAATGGCAGGCAGTCCTGCAATCTGTCTGTGAAATTGGCCGCCTGCCTCCTCAATTTGGGTAGGTCCCTAACTATAATTAGTCTGGATGTTGCAGATGGCGTATGTCTTTTTGTTGAATCCAAGACTGGTCTAGGACCAAGGTCATTCAAAACAATTGTCAATGCTGTCTCTGAAAGGAACGTTCTCCATCCTCCAGACCCACAGCTGGAAGATCCATGATAGTTTTGTCTGCCTAATAAGAACTTTCAGAAGTACATTTGCCAAGTTAAAATGAGCATGCATATGTGCATACATGCACACGCACGCACACACATACCCAGTACTGCCATACCCCAAGAATTTGAGTGCTCTAAACCTGTACCCTTCAAGGCATAGACAGCAAATGCTAAATGGTGAAGGAATAAAATTTCCTGTCGGCAGATTACTTTATAACTGCCTCCTTCAGGATTTGGTAAACTTTCCTGTAAAGCAGGTGGTATTGATTGACTACTGTTAGAGGCAAGCTACTACCTTAAGAGGAATTCCTAGTTTTGTTGAGCATGGCAACATGGATGAGAGGAGTTATTTTAGAAGATTATTCCATTAATTGGGGTGAAAGCAAAAACACCCATGACCAAGGAGTAGATAAGTAATATTGCATTCTTTTCCTTTTTTTCATTATTGCAGTCTGTGAAAGAGATTCAGTCTCTGATGTTGTGTTCATAGTGGATGAAGGTGTTCCAAAAGCAAACTTTGAGCATGTTAAAACGTTTCTGGAAAGCACAGTGTCCTTGCTTGATGTGAAGAAGGACTGCATAAGAACTGGCCTGGTGACATACAGCTCTGAGCCACATGTGATATCTTTACTCAAAGAAACAAACCGTGCTGAGATTCTAAATAAAATACGGCAGCTTTCTTCCAGGGAAGGGAAGGCCAATATGGGCACAGCCCTTGAAATGACAAGGAAAAAAGTTTTTGCTGAATATGCTGGAAGCAGAAAGACTCAAAGTGTAAACCAGGTAGCCATACTGATCACTCACAGATCCTCAGACGACCCTGTGAGTGAAACAGCTCGTGATCTTCGTAGGGCTGATGTCACTGTGTTTGCCATAGGTGCTGAAAATGCTAATGAAACCCAGTTGACTCAGATAGCATCACATCCTCACCTGCAGTATGTTACTACTCTAAAAAAATCTGTTGACTTGACAAAAGAGGATATAATCAGAAGTTTTAAAAAGAAACTCTTCAATCAAATACAGAACAAGCTCTATGTCCAGACTGAGAGAAGCAATGATCTCAAAACAGGTAGAGTTTTCCATTGTTTCCCAATAACGCTATTTCTTTCCTTCATAGCAGTGGAAGAGTTTTGAACCAGAGACACTCCAAAAACAAAATGTGGATCCAGAAAATTCCAAATTGTGGATTATTTTCTAACTTTTGCATTTGAACTATTTCTGTTCCTTGGCTGAATACCCTAAGACTTTAGAGAAGTGCAATTCTTGCCAGGAGCTTGGACCTGTCTCTCAGACCTATGTGTTGTCCAGTTCATTCTATGTCTTGGCTCTGGTTCAGGATCTCCTAAAGCAAAAAAAGTCTGTCTTGAGTCCCAAAAATATTATGTCTAAATTACTGCATATTTCATGGGTTTATCAAGGTAGGCAGTTTCTGAAAAATGTATTACATGATATCATAAATGTGACTGGATGTTCTAGATGCATCGTAGGGTACCTTATTGGTTTTGAGATGTGAAAGTTTCCAAAGCCAAATCATCCTTTCTTTAATCTAAAATATATTCAAGATCTGTTGCCTGCTATTTGCAGAATATAGAAATGAAAAATTCCTAGCAATGAAATGTTGAGTAAATGCTGTTTTTATTAATTCTTTTAAAAGTTGGGCAATTCCTAATAAACACAGTTACCACAGTTTTGTATATTCTTAAATATATAAAAATGTATTATACTATCTCCAATCCCAGTTCATTATTATTCTTAATAACAATAACGATAATCTCACCTTCCATGGAATTATGCCAATACAGAAAAGGAGTTTTGCAAATTTGAAGTAAAAAAAAGAAAATGATATGAAACCATGTAATGGGTGGTGAGGGAGAGTGGGGAATGATGGGATGCTCGGAGGATCAAGAGACCCCCTATAGTGCTAAAGTGTGCTGAACAGATGTTATACATAGTGCTACAGAGAAGTTCCTATTTTACCCAGGAACACTTTTGTGACACTTCTCCCTTTTTTGTAGTATTATAGGGGAGGTGCAAGTCTTTCCAATCAACTTTGGTAGTGCTAAAAGGCATTTCTGGTATCACAATTGTAATGTCTATCCATGGCCTTTATGAAAGGTTTGGGATGAAACTGGGTCTTTGCCTTTTTGTGTTTGGAAGGGTGTTCAGCCTAGGAGAGGACAGGTTGTCTCCTCTGCTGCTCTGGCAAGCATGCCAGCAAGAAGATAATATGAAATGTCAATCTATTTCCTTTGAAACCTTTGGTGTATGGGTGTCAAAGTTATGGTTTGCAGGACAGATACCCATCACTGAGCCCCCAGTGCTGCCTGTAAGTCTTAGGGTGACCCACAGGCAGCACTCTGGGCATACGGGATGGTGCTGCCTACCACATGGAGCTCCGGAGCAGCCACCACATGTAGTGCAGCCGCTCTGGGGCTGTTCCTCATGCAAAGGTTGCTTCGCTGCTCTGGTACACAAGCACCCACAATGCCCGCTCTGGATCCAAAATGCTGATCTGCAGTCTCTGATGTTTCTTTCTCTCATTTTCCCCTCCACACTAACATTACATACATTTTCTGCTTCCATGTAGGATGTATGGACACAGAGGAAGCTGATATATATCTTCTTATTGATGGCTCATCAAGCATCAACGTCCCTGACTTCAAGGACATAAAAGAGTTTGTGAAGGGAGTGATTGAGATGTTTAACATAGGACCAAATAACGTTCGGTTTGGAGTTGTGCAGTATTCAGGCAAAATACAACTGGAGTTTACACTTGATCAATACCAGAAAACAAGTGATTTAGTGAGGGCCATTGACAATGTTAGGCAACTATATGGAGACACTTATACAGGAAAGGCTCTAGAATACATGCAGCCACTGTTTACAAAAGCAAAGGAGAAGCGCAAGCGGACAGTACCTTGTCACCTCATCGTCCTCACAGATGGAGAAGCACATGATAGGGTAAAAGAACCTGCTGATAGACTGAGGGCTGACCAAGTTAATGTTTATGCCATCGGTATAAAAGGTGCTAAGGAAGCACAACTAGAAGAGATTTCAGGCTCAAAAGCCAGGACCTATTTTGTAAATGACTTTGACTCCTTGAAGGTCTTAAAAGATGAATTAGTTCAAAAGATCTGTTCCAAAGAAGGTAAGGGAAATGTTGACTTTGAACACAGTCCACAGGTTGCCTTCTGTTGATTTACCAAACAAGTATTTCAGATTTCAGAAAGGATACTCTTACTCTAGTCTCAACAACTGAAACTTTTAAATGGAGATGAACACCTATTGAACTGAAGCGTACAAGACATGCCGTTTTGTAATAAAATTCTCCAGTGCAGGTATTGCAGGCACTTTTAAAAATTAAGGTGATTCAGGACATGTGTTTCCCCAACAATGTGACAAACAATATGGTTTTTCAGCTACAGGGAGTGGCTCAATAACACACCTAGAAATGGAAATTTGGATGGACCCCACATATGATGGATGGGCCATAACCAAAGGCTCAATGCCACAGCAAATCATTTATATTACAAATGATTTTAAGTTATTAAAATTCAAAGTACATTAAACATTGTCCATATAAATTCCAACTTCAACATGCAAATTGGGAAAAAAGAAACCCAAATACTCTACATCAATTGACTTCATCTTTGCATACACATAGTCTGGGTGAGTCTGCACTGAGCTTTTTTTTCCCTCTCACCTTCCCTCTGCCCTCCAGTACTTTTGTGTTGCTGGTTTCCCAGTATAGACAACTTAATTGTACATTGTGCCGCTGTCCACAGAACACTTTTTTTCTCCTGGTAGGTGGTACTCAGATGGGATGACATCTGAGATCTTTATCTCTGTAAAGTCAAATTTTGATGCCTGAAAGTCTTCAAAAACTCCCAAAAAGTAGGGGGAAAGTTAATAAAGCTGTCATGGATTTAATAGGGGGTTTTTTCCCCTTGAGATACCAGTCTTAATACAGTGTCTCTGAGCTAACCTTGAAGCAAGCTGCAGTCACAGCTTCTTTATAAGGCTGAGCAAAATGGCTTCTTCCACACAGAGATTGCGCCTTAAGGTATAACAGCTCTGTATATCACCATGGCTCCATCAGCAAGTCCAGTTTAGCTTAACTTCCAAAGATGATTTTATGCTTACAGAAAAGGCCACCAGAAATAACTACAAGGACACATGCAGCCTTACTAAGACAAGACAACATTTATTAGTGGCTCTTAACCAAAAAACAACATGCAAAGATTTTAGGTTAGTGTGGCCAAACCAACCTTATGCCAGAGTCCATAGACACAGAGTAACTGCCCAAACTACCACGTACTTTGGGAATCCATCTTGTTAGACTGGCCTATGTCTTTCTGCTTCTGGGCTGCAGCTGAACTTATCAGGGTATGCTCACAGGCACTTTTGGAGCAGTTTCAAAAGAAAAGCATTTCAAAAGGGCAGCGGCTGTTACTTTCCAGTTGTTATGGGTGAACAAGCTGAGAACAATACAAATGAAACAAATTATTCCAACTTTATCTTCCTTTGGTGGGCAGACCCATTCAGTTGTTAAGAGATGGCTTTCTACCAGTGAAGGTACCTAAATGCTGTTCACCCACACTTTACTTTCCTCATTATGGAGTGGAGGTTAACCATTTTACCACCGGCTTCAACAGTTGGGGAAGTTGTGGCAAGAAAATTATTCATTTTATGAAATGAGAACATTCTCTGTTAGGCAAAATCTTCTAGCAATGAACTTTATACAGTTGGTACCTGTAATAGATAGATATGCTTTCTTATAGTGTTGTTTGCTTTATCACCTGTAAATCCTTGAATCTTTTGTGCCTGTTTTGCTTTGAAAATGATTTATTTTGCTTAAGTGGAAGTGAATTACACAACAAACTGCAAGATACAGCTCTCGCATGCATGTAGTTATATGTGCTCAGCTCTTCTCTGGTATTTTACTTAAGCTGTAGCAGGGCTGTCAGCCCTTTGACATCTTCCATCAGCCCAGATGTTTTCGCACACATAAGGACACACATCTGAAATAATGACAGAAGCCTTAAATAAGGCAGTTGGGCTAAAACCAGACAACTTGTTTAATGCAGCTCAGATTGATCTGGGATATGACTCCCCTCCAAACAGATATGGCACAGTCATTATTTACACATGGGACAATTAATTCAACTTAGCCCTGGTGATTCTGAGGCAGTGTTAATTCATACCATTCACAGGTACTTAATGTGGAATAATAGGCTTGTCCCCCTGTAGAGGCCCTCTCTAAGGGGTTTGTTGTGAGATAAAATGCTTAAGTGCAAATCCAGCTGGTTGTCTGTTTATAGCCTGGTACTACCAGAGAGTGATGCTGCAGGCACTGCCCTGAAGCGGGCTGCACCTAGTCTGTCAGGGCTACCTCTTGAACTGGGAGGTATATAGCTGTCTCCATGCACTGCTGTATACCATCCTGGCGTGGTATAAGTTACTCAGCAGTGTAATATATTCATCTTCTTGGGACAAAATCACTAATTTTTAACAAAGTTTGGGAATGCCTGGGTACCCTTTTTTCAAGTTGAGACTGTCCCAGCTAAACCCAGAAATTTGGTAGCTCCACTGATGCCGCCTGGTGGGCTGCAGGGATCTCCTTGCAGCTGCCTCGTCCAAAAACCACTATGGCATTTCAGGTGGTCATTTCACCTTATTTCTCTCTGCTCCTCCCCTTCCCCCTCAGTGGAATCTAATAATGAAGTAGGTAGCAACTGTAACCAAATGTAACGGGGGACGTCATTTTTGTACAACACATTTATCCTTCAGGCAGCACATATATGTACCCATTTATTCTTCCATGTGCCAATTCTCCTCCGCCATTCTTTCCCTATCATGTTTTAATTAAAAATATAACCTGGGTTATACTAATTTTAAACAAATTCTTCTGTAGCCTGCAAAGAAATGAAAGCTGACATCATGTTCCTGGTCGACAGTTCTGGGAGTATCGGAGATGAAAACTATGCCAAAATGAAAAGCTTTATGAGAGAACTGGTGAACAAATCTGACATTGGCACGGGCCAAGTGCAAGTTGGGGTTGTCCAGTTCAGTGATGTTCCCAAGGAAGAGTTCCAGCTCAGCCAATACTCTTCCAAAAGCGATATTGTTAGTGCTATTGATAGAATGTATCTTATAAATCAAAATACACTAACTGGAAATGCATTGACATTTGTGGCTCAGTATTTCCAGTCTTCCAAAGGAGCACGTCCCAATGTCAAAAAAATTCTCATCCTGATCACCGATGGTGAAGCGCAAGATGCAGTAAAAGAACCAGCAACAGCCCTACGACAGCATGGCATTATTATTTACTCAGTTGGAGTTTTTAATGCAAATAAAACTCAGCTAGAAGAGATTTCTGGGAAGCCTGAATTTGTTTATTATGTTGAAAATTTTGATTCGCTGAAGCACATAGAAAACAATATCATTTTTGGGGTATGCAATCTTCCTGACGGTAAGTACTGAAGTTTCTAGTACCTCACCTTGATCTCTGTGTGTTTGGGTGGCAGCAGTTTAGATCATGAACTCATCTGTTTCAATGAAGAATAAAAAAAGAGCATCTTTCCCTCTGAATGTCAGCTTGTTGTGCAGAGGTATACAAGGATGAGATGTATGGGCTTAAACAAAGGTAGGTCACCTTACCAGAAGGCCTAACCAATGAGTTTTCAAAGCTATTATATTTCTTAGGTAATAGAAATGTCAAAATCTTTAAAATATAATACATACAATAACATGTGCATTAAGGCTGAGAAGCATTTACTGTACTTATACCTAGGGTCCTTCCAGCAGTTCTGGCTAAGTTAAGGGATTTCAGGGACTGATTCTCATTTGCACTTTCTGTCTAATGTTGTCCTCTTTACAGAGGTGCAGCTTCTATTGAAGATCTTCCATAGAAGACCAACTTGTAAATACTGGATGAATCAGGCCCTATGAGATTGTATTTTCCTGAGAAATGTATCATTTACACTGAAACCCTAAAAAGACCAGGGTATGGTTTATTTTCTAGAAGTTTGGCTCCTCTCCAAGCTAACCAGTAAATTAATATTGGAAACCAATTTTGTTGGATCCATATTTAAGAGGATTAGGAACAATATTTAAAAGCTTTTGCCAGTTTGGTTTTCAAATACGGTTCAGTCCCATTGTACTTCAGACCTTCCTTTGTTTAAGCCCAACCTTCAAAAAAATGTATTGGGAGAAGCAGTAGAGGAAATGGATGGAAATTGATTGAGAGTAATGTACACTCTTCATGATAACTGTTGTATATTAACTACAGTGTAGGTCCAGTGGAAGCACTGAAAATGTATTAGTTCTGCTTGATGTATTAGTTCTGCTTTATAAGTGCTACTTCAAGCATTATGCATCTTATAAATTACAAGTAATGTTGTTGGTGGATTAAAACTTGTTGCACCTGGTAGATTGAACAGCATCTCTTTATGTAAGGTATCTGTAAGTGGAGTATTAAGATATAGCATGTACTGAAGGAGCCATTATAAATTTTGCAGTAATATGCACAGAACATTGGGCTACATTTTCAGCCTGTGCATTTGTAACCAGGTTGAAAGAATTTGGCCTGTACAGAATATAGCTTATTCTTCTGGCAGAAAATCCAGGAACGCTTTTACACGTGCTACAGGAGCGGGGGGGGGGGCAGGAGCAGCACTTTAATTAGAGTGGCTCTGAGAACCATCCTAATTAAAGTGCCACCGCGCCTTGTGTATCAGTATCCCTGTGCTTTAAAATGGCAGTGGGGAGTGCTTGAACTAAAGCTCATCGAACAAGCTTTAGTTCAAGCATCCCGCCAACATTTTTAAGCACAGGGATGCTGATGCACAAGATGCAGGAGGCTGCTGGAGCATGGTAATGGCCACGCTAGAATTCTAGCCCCAATGCACTGGAATTCCGTTGTGTTGGAGCAGCCTCTGTGCTCTTGTATAGGCACCCTCAGGGAGCAACCTGTAGGATGAAAAGAGAGGCAGCTGCCCATAGCAATAAATTAAAACATTGAGCTAGATTGCTGTTTAGCTTAGGTGTGAAAGAAGCATCTGATTGTTTTCCTTTGTGAAAAGAATGCAACTATTTACAAAAGGATCCATAGACTTAAGAGACAGGTGAAAATTTTCCCTATATATATTTTGTGAAAGCATTGCTTTATGTACTCTAAGTTCAATAGAAACAGTTTCACCATGATATTTTAACTCCAGGTTTTTGTTTTCTTAAGGCGGGTGGGGTGAGGGCTGAATCAAAAGAATAGTATAATGTTTTCTAAGTGATAAGAAGTTTTATTCACATGGGGGCACATCATTTTTATTAGAGTGAACTAAATGCTTGTGAAGTTGAATCTGATCCATGTTCTGAAAACCACTACTTGACACTGGGCATGCTTAGGAACTTAATTGAACTTTTTACATGGTCAGTTCCATATAATATTCTGGGCCACAGATACCTAAATGCTAGACCGAAGTCCCGTCATGAAGACAGTGGTCAGCAACTTTGCTTCTGTGCATCATGGAACTTTCTAAAATAAAGGTAAAACTCACCTTGGCAGAAGACAAAGCTTTCTTGATGGCCAGCAAAGACTGTGGAAAGAATTCCCACAGAAACTCAGAGCTATTGCATATCATTATAGAGCTGGGAGGCTTGTTCCCTGGCCAGTTCCCTGTGGAGCTGGGGGGGTGGGGAGGGGGTCCAGCTGCGGGGGAGCTTGTTCCCTTGCCAGGTCCATGAGTGTGGAGCTGGGGGGGGCAGGGAGGAAGCAGGCTGGAGGGCTTGTTCCCTGGCCAGCTCCATCAGCGCAGAGCTGAGCAGGGAACA
Organism: Crocodylus siamensis; assembly: GCF_052110815.1. Classification (NCBI taxonomy): domain Eukaryota; kingdom Metazoa; phylum Chordata; order Crocodylia; family Crocodylidae; genus Crocodylus; species Crocodylus siamensis. Next base: position 135,117,075 of record NC_143399.1, on the reverse strand, counting down.
AGCTCCTTAGTTCCACGCTTGCCCGCACCAGAAGAGAGCTTCCAAAGCCAGTTCCACAATCACAGAGCTGGCACTAGGAGACCCTTACCACGGGGTCAGTGCTAGGAGATCCTTATCCCCAAATGCTGGCTCCACAACTGCGGGGCCAGTGCTGGGAAACCCTTATCTCCCAACGTTGGCCCCGTGGTCATGGAGCCGGCACTGGGAGATAAGGATCTTCCAGCCCCGCATTCCCTAATCTCAATGGCGGAGCAGGGGCTGGGAGATAAAGATCATAATCTCAGAGCAGGGGTCTTGGAGCTCCCTGCTGTCATAGCAGGGGGACGTAGTCTCTGCCTGGGCTTTTGTGGCAGAACCCACCCTGGCAGCAAGCAGCTCCCAAGGGCAAGGAACTATCTCCTGCCCCCGGTAGACAGCTCACCAGGGGCAGATTTTGCTTCTGGTCAGGTATCTACACGAGTGCTACTGCCCCATTACTAATCTCGAGTAAATTTGCTACTTGATTTGCAGGTAGGAAATTTACTTGGAATGAAGGGGGTTTACTGTGTGGTAAGCATGTGCACATGTAGACCCACATGCTTACTTTGCAGTAAACTGTGCTAATGCACAGTTAAGTGTTTCATGTAGATGTGCCCACAGAGTAGTATATGGTATGTTAATCTTGAAGTAGCTTTCACCCAAGCATTACATTTGAATATAAGAACCTGAAAAATAGAATTGACTGGATACTAATTATAAACAAAACACCCTACTTCATCGCCTCAGTGAAATAAAAACAAGATACAAGATGCAGATAATGAAAAGTATATTCAATATTTCAAATTATTTTACTTCTAAAAAGCTAGAGCCAAACCATACCTGGGTCTTTACATGGAACTGCAATGTGATGGCCCATATTGCATATACCAGTCACAGTGCATCTACCAGTTTTTTCAGAGGCCGGAGAAACTGAGCTCTACAGTGTGTATGCTTTGTTGCTGCATCTACATGAGATGCTGGCTGTGCAATAGCTAATTACTACTACTCTGTAGCTTGTTTCTACTGTGCAATACATCACATGGCATGAAGTGTGATGTGACACTACTGTGCAGTAGTAACGAGCTACTGCACAGTTCTAACGAGCTACTGAGAAGTCAGCATCACCAAAAAGCCATTCGGGGATGCTACTGCGCAGTATCTCTGGTTACTGTGCAGTTTATACTTTAATATGCAAGTACTAAATGACTGCACAGTAACAACTGCACAGTCAGTATCTCATGCAGACACAACCAGTATATCTGATTGCAGAAAAGACATGTTTTCTGTTGCAAAGGGAGAGAAGTCTAATAAAGATCAGAGGTCCATACCTGCTATTGTGTTGGCATATCTACATGTGCATTTAATGGGAGTGAATGTACTCTGGCTCAAACTGAACCAGAGTAAACTAATCCTGATGTCACTGTCTACACATCATTTATGTGCAGTAATTTACTGTGCTGCCAGATACCAGTTGCATCTGACTGGAATATTTGGCTGTGCAGTAAATTAGTCTACTGCACCCTAATTGCCATGCGTGTGTAGATAGTGATACTTTACTGTGCAACAAATTAGTCTGCTTCACAGTAAAGCATCTTGTGTAGATGCGCCTTGTCTTCTGCTCATGACATAGCAGATACATTTTAAAGGATTATAATATCCTTTTCATTTATATGTTAATCAGGTAGTGGCTAGTGATCCCCCTCCTATTAATATTGATTTAATTTAACAGTATGGGCTTTACAATGAGTCTCATTCAGACCTTTTTTGGTCACAGCAACATGGAGTCTTGGGGCTTGTGTTCTGACAGAAGAGGGAGAAGTCCTTAGGCTCTAAAGTTAGTAAAGGTGATGACTGTCTTGACTACAAAAAGAAAAAAAAATTGCAATAGATCCAAAGAACACAGACCCCCGGACTATTTTTGCGGGGATTGATACATGTGGAACTTCATTCATTTCTATAGGGTTCTATGGGTACAGGCTATAGTAGAATATGCATCGACTACATTAGCTACTGTTCCAAAAGCTGTGTAGAAGAGGCAGCATGCGCAAAAGTGACTGAAATGTGGTTAGTTTCAATGATATTCAAGTATATGATATGGAAAGAAAGTAAGTACTTTTGCATTCTATTTTGATACAGATTTCATAGATATTAAAGCCAGAAGGCACCAGACTACAAAAAAACCCCCTGATGTGACCACCCAAGCATGCTCAGCTATATCACAGACCATTTATTTTCCTCATCACTTAGACTACAGAACACACTGAAAAAGTAATTTTGGTCTTAGCCATACTAGATGGCTGAGTCAGTGGTACAAAAAAAAAAGCGTTCCAAATTCACAAGCTTTGCTAGAATATAAATGGACTGGCATAAAAAAGTTGACAGGATTTGACATGGTTTTTTATTTGTTTGTTTTACAGAATGCAAAAGAATACAACGTTTAGATATTGTGTTTGTCATAGACAGTTCTGGAAGCATAGGTGAAACAGAATTCAAGACCATGAAAGACTTCATGATTGCCTTGGTGAACAAATCCGATGTTGGCCCAGACGGAGTTCAGTTTGGAGCTGTAAAATATTCTAATACCCCAATAACAAATTTTTACCTTAATACATACAGTATAAAATCTGAAATTATTGATGCTATCCAGAAAGACGAACTTATAGGAGATACAACATACACTGCCATGGCACTTAAGCATTCACACAGTCTGTTCACTAGGGCACGCGGCAGTCGCATGAGTGACGGAGTTCCACAGATTCTTATAGTGATAACTGATGGCAAATCTCATGATAAGAATGAACTTCTTGATGAAGCCCAGAAATTAAGGGACAGAGGAATTATTATCTATGCAGTTGGAATAAAAGAAGCAAATTATGAGGAACTTTTCATGATGGCAGGAGAGGAAAACAAATGCTTCTATGTGGATACATTTGATGGGCTCAAAGACATATCCTTTAATTTAACAAAAGAAGTATGTGAAAATCCAAAACCACGTAAGTGTTTACTGTTCTATTCATGGTAGACTTTTCTTATCATTTTATAACAAAGATAAGACGCATGCCTTGAATGTTAAAATCATTTGCCAATTTGGCTAGAATGAATAGCTATCTTTGGTATTCTTTTCTTATTTAACAAATGTATTCTGGGCAAAAAGGAAAGTTTTTGTTTTACATATGTAATTGTATCTATAGTTGTTTTGTTCAATTGCTTTACTCATTGGGGAACAATTACATTACTATATTACAAAGCACTATATCATATTGCAAAGAGAGAAGCCCTAACTTCCACTTGCTCTCCATTGGACCTAAGACCACATGCTAAGAATGAGTCTGGGACAGCTTCATTGAGGCTCTTTCAGGCTGGCGTAATGGCTGTGAACTCAGGTGGTGGGGCATGCTGTAGCCCCATAGCCTGATAAGGTTACCATTGAATTGAGAATTCCAGCTTGGTAGTATTTTCATACCCGCTTTACTCACTTTCACAATAGCCCATATGAACAGTTTTCAGCCTTTGGGGGTTTTTGTGCTTTTTTCTGTTCATTATGCCTGCGTACAGATATTTGGGGAGGTTAGATCAAGTTAAAAATAACCACTTGATCTAAGGTAAGTCAGGATGAGGGGCAATGGAGTGGGGGTGAAGCAAGCTTGGGAGAGTGATCGGGGGTCCACAGGAAGATCAGGGGAGCAGGTGGGGTCTGCAGAGTAATTGGGAAGCAGACAGGGTCCATGGTGAGGGATCAGAGAGGCAGGCAGAGTCTGCAGGGAGGATCAGGGGGGCGGTGGGGTCTGCAGTGGGGTTTCTGGGGTCCAGAAGATTTTGGCAGGATCATAGGGGCTCTCAGGGGGGGTTGGAGGGATGGGTGACTCTCTTCCCCACCCCTTGGGCCCAGTGGCTATTTTTAGCCTCCCTGACCCTGCCACCCCCAAACAAACATCTTCCCTGGTGAACCTACCCCTCGATCCTGCCTGCCCCTCTCCACATCCCAACTTACTTCCTCGGTTCCTGGCAGCTGATAAAGCTAGCACTGGGAATAGCTGGGAGGATTTTTTTTTTTTGGGAGGGGGGTTGTCCTTTGTGGGAGCAGCAAAAAATAGCCCAGTACCAAGGATAGGGGAGGAAAAGAACAGCCCTGGCCTAGGGCCAGCAGCTGGGCTTTCCTAGCACTTGGGCTGCATTGTGAACTGTGCAGAAGCTCCATTAGATCAGTCATGCTGGACCTGAGCTAAGTTAGATCGCCTTGGAGTGCAGTGAACTAAGATTGAGTTAACCATTTTTAGACCGATCTAACTGTCCTGAATTTCTGTACAGTTCACATGTAGTGCCACCTATCTAATGTAAAGTCCACACATGTGCTGTTGTGTTCATTATGTAAATTGCGTGATATTATATCTGCATCATGGATTGGGCAGCTAACTTTTTAACAAGAGCATAAATAATGGCAAATAGTAAGTAATGAATGACAAAGGAAGTACTTCTGGTAAATCTGATGGGACCACTGGAATGCTGTTGTCCAGCAATCTCTTTGGATATTCAGGAATATGACAGGTGTAAAACAATTCAGAGGCAGGCACTGTGGACGTTTCAGTAGCTAGCTTCAACGGCACCTGATAAGTCTGTATAAACATTTAGACACTGTCTCAGTCAGAAGATAATTTACTAGGACTAGATCAGTCAGGCCTTTTTTGCAGCACTTCAGTTACCATGGAAATTTCTAACTGCCTTAGAGGCAATCCAAAGGAAGTTCAGGGCTCCTGAAACCTACTGCTTGTTGTATCTTTTGAATCCACCCAACTACTTGAAGACAAACTGCAAAGCACCTGTAGGTTCTGTTGGTCCTGGCAAAAAAGTTCATGTCGCTGAGGCTGAAATTCCCTCCAAGTTCCTCTCTATTCAGTGTAGGTGCAGAACCCCCTTTGCTTCTCCCTGTATGTTCTGTGTGGCTTATAACACCCTTCTTTTGAAAGGGTTTCTGCATCTCACTCTAGCCATGACTGAGATTGCAGCCTTGAAGTGCTGCATGTATTTGCTACCTCAGATCCCAGCATTGCATACATATAGAGGAGGTTTTTGTATTCCCCATGTACATGACTTTGCACTTATCAACACTGAAGACCGTCTGCCACTTCTTTGCTCACTCATTTAGTTTTGTGAGACATCACTGCAGCTCGCTTCTTACCATCTTGACCATCTGGAACAATTTAGTATCATCTGAGAACTTCCTGATTTGACTATGCACTCCCTTTTCCAGGTCATTTATGAAAATATTGAACAAAACCTGACCCATCACAGATCTCTGAGCAGCCCCACTATTGACCTTCCTCTACCCTCAAAAAATGACCATTTTTGACCCTATCTTTTGTGTCTTGTCTTTTAACTAGCTTTCAGTCCACAAAAGAACCTATACCAAACCCATAGCAACTAAATTCTTTAAGGAGCCTTTCTTGAGAGACCTTGTCTAAAGCTTTTTTGAAACTCTAAATATATACTGTCAACTAGAACTCCTTGTCAATGAATTTATTAACATGCTCAAATAATGCCAGTAGATTGGTAAAACAGGATTTCCCTTAACAAATACCAGGCTGACTGTTCCCTAGTATATCATATTTGTTCATGTGACTACTGATTTTATTTTTATTATAGATTCTACCAATTTGCCAGGGATAGAAGTGTGACTGACTGCTTTGTAGTTCCCAGGATCACCTCTGACACCCATTGGGAGGCAAATGTTTTGTTGGCACAAGCCAAAGACTATTTGTGAAGATAGGTTATATGTTATTCCCAAATGTGCTGCAATTTGACATTTGAGTTCCTTCAGAGCTTTTGAGTGAAAACTGTTAGTCCTGGTTACATACTAGTGTTTAGTAAGGACAAGCATAACGTTATGATCACTTCTATCCAAATATAATATATATATCACATAAAAAATGAAATCAGCCACACTAATGCAGAACTACCAAAGCAAATATATGATTTGCCCTGCTCTCCACCTTTATGTTGTGTACGTCCTTGCCTGTCTAACCTTACCTCTTTTTTCATATAAACTCTTTGTATCCATCTGTGGGCTTCTGATATATTTTGATAGCCATATAAATAATAAATTAACTTTCCTTTTTCTCACTACAGCATGCAAAATTAAAGGAAGTCTAGTTTTCTTGGTTGACACTAACAGCATCCCAATAATGGAATTCAGCCTAATGCAGGATTTCATGAGCGATGTTGTCAATTATGTCAACAGTTCTGAACATTTTCGAGTTGGCCTTGCTCAGTACAGCAGTATATATAAGGAAGAACTCAACCCGGATGACTCTCGAAACAAAATAGCAGTGGAGAATACAATCAAAAGGATGAAAAGGGAGGGAAAAAATGAAATAACACCATCTTTTGGAGCTGCACTTAAGAAAATAGACCATTACCTTGAAATGATTGGAAATGAAAGCATGCATGAGAATTTCATAAGGTTGCTGATAATCGCTAGTGGGAACTCACGTGATGAAGTTGCTGGTCCAGCAGAAATGCTGAGAAATAAAGGAATTAAAATATATGCTATAGGCGTTGGAAAGATAAATCATCCACTGCTTAGCCAAGTAGTTGGCCCTTCAGACAAGAGGAAATACAGTGTTACTGATGTTACTCAGCTGAGAAGCCTCAAGAAAAGGTTAGCTGATGACTTCTGTGAAAAGGATAAAGCAAGTAAGTATGAATCAGAGGGAAACATGAATTTCACTTCCAGCTTCTTGTCTGTGTCCCACCATTAGAATTAACTATCTTTAAACTTATTTTGGTTTCTAGTCTCACTGAGGAATTTTAAACAAGCAAGATTTGAATTTTCTATTTCTTGCTATTTCTAAGTTGTGTTAGTGAAATATTACTGATTGGAATACTTAGGTGTGGGCTTAGGAGCCTAACGCCAAGCTCCTGTTTTGAAAATGTTGGTTTGGTCCTATATACAAGTTCACAGTAAGTTTCATAAATGTCCTGAAAGTTTAAGGCAAGGATTTTTGTTGGTAATTTTTTAATCAGACCACCTGTATGATTGGCAGTACTAAATAGGCCTGTGCGTAGCAGTTGTATTTGCTTCGGATTCAGATTTGGGGGACAGTGACTCAATTCGGTGATTCGAATCACTGTCTGGAATTGATTCTGCTGAATCCGATTAGTAGATTCAGCTGCTGCTGAATCTCCGAATCACACAGGCCCCACCCCCCCGTCCGCCCTCCCTGCCCTGTCAAAGGCTGCCCTGCCTGCCCCAGGTCCCAGCTTTTTAAATAAAAAGCCGCACTCACCGTCTGTTGCTAGGTGGGAGGTGATCCTCGCTGTCCCTCACTGCCCCATGCTGCACAAGGTGGGGGGTGGTTCTGCCATGAACCTCCCCCCCTCCCTCCATGGCTGTCCTGCCCGCCCCAGCTCTAGCTCTTTAAAAAAAACAAAAACAGCCAAGCAGTGAGGGGGACAACCCCTGCTGCCCCCCACTGCACTGCACTGCACAGGGGGCTCTGCCATGGGTCCCCAGAAACCCCAAGTCTGCTGCAGGGGGGGTTGTTTTTCTTTTAAAGGGCCGGGAGCCTGGGCAGACAGGGCAGCCATGGGGGGCCTGAGAGTGCAGGTGGGGGTTGGGGGCTTGTGGCAGAGCCCCCCATGCAGTGGTGGGCAGCGGGGCTTGCCCCCCACCCGGCAGCAGCTGGTGAGTGGGGCTTTTTTTTTAAACAACCAGGAGCTGAGGCAGGTAGAGCAGCCATGGGGAGGGCTGGGAGAGCAGGTGCGGTTCGGAGGGTGCTCGGGGGGCTGGGAGAGCAGGCAGGGAATGGAGCCTGACAAGGGTCCCCCCATGGTCCCTTCCCTCCTCCTCCAGCCCCCCCTCCTTCACCCCCTACTTACCGGCATGGGGTCCAGGTCCAGCTCCCTGCTGCAGCAAGCGAGGACTGCCTGAATCACTGAAGCTGTCCAAATCTTTTCTGAATTGATTTGGAGAGCTTCAAATTGATTTGGACCTTTTAATTGGTCCCCTCATTTGATTTGGAGTAAAAGATTTGACCACCGAATTGCGCCAAATCTCCTCCAAATCGAATCAGAACCTGAAGCTTCACACAGCACTAGTAGTAAACTCAAGGCTTACTCAAGGCAGTAAGCTTCAAGGGTCGAGTTTTTATTTTTCAATATGTTGGAGGGGTGTTTTGTTTGCATATGGCAGTTTTGCAAAATTCAGAGAGGACACTCCAGCTGTAGTGCCATTTAAACAAGCACCATTTATTATTTAGTGCAATATAAGTTTCAATAAAAAGCTGTAGTAGCCCATCGTTTTAAATTATTTTTATAAGCGATATGTTTCAAACAATATATTTCAAAATATTGCTTTAAATCACTTTGGCTTAAATTGCTTCAGCCTCTTTACTAGTACTGACATGGATGTGAAACATAAGTTTCTACCTTGCTTCTAGGTATACCAAGTAGGATATCATTTATGAATTTTTAAAGCATTTTAAACCACAACACACAATGAAAATATTAAGTTTTAATTTTCCTAGGTATAGCTGAGAGTAGGGAATAACATAAAACTAAACCTTGCTTTTCTATTTAAGTAAATTGCAAAGCTTCCTTTGACTTCAAAACAGTAAAGTTTAACTGGCTCCAATTGATTACCAATGTAATCGAGAAAAAGAAAGTGATTTCTTTATCTGAACCTTGATTTCTGTGCATCTGTCTTAAGTGCATCTTTTCCACCCCTCAAAATAGTGCGCAAGTTAATTAACCTATTTTCTTTTTCACACTACCCTGAAATAGTTTGTTTTGTGGATATCGTCCTGGGATTTGATATCTCTTCACAACAGCGAGGACATAATTTGTTTCATGGACAGCCCCAGCTGACATCATATCTTCAGGAGATTCTGAGAGCCCTCACATCCCCAAGCAGCGTGAGCTGCAGTAAAGAGACAGGTGCACAGAGCAGTGTGGCGGTTCAAGTGAAGAACACAGACCAGCCTGTGCCCTCAAAATTCTTCATTGATAGTCAAGAAATCCTAAACAGCCTGAAAAATGTTGTGGTCAATGGGGCATCCCATCTCGATGTCAGCTTCCTGGAGTTGCTTTGGCAAACATTTGGAAACAAGAATGATGATCAAAGACGAAGTAAGGTAATGTAGCTCTTTATCCCAAAATAACTTCAAGAAAAAGACCATCCTGTTTCTGACCTGTTTTTTTCAAACTCTCTGTTCTTCCTTAGGTGATGCTTGTTTTTTCAGATGGCTTGGATGATAAGGTGGAAGTACTTGAGCGAAAATCAGAAGAACTCAGAAAACAAGGTAGTTTATAGAATGAAAATATTGAGACTATTTTTAAAAATCAATAATTGCATTACTCATCTCAAAAGCTGAAAAATCAGGTCCTGTTTCATCATGTCTATATTTCCCCTTTTTAGTAGTTGCATTGCAACTGATGTACTAGAACACATGCTGCTAGAGAGAGTCCCACCATGATCTGATTATTAAATCCTAACTGTGTTTGTCAACATTTGCTCTGCAATGAAGTTTTTAAAAAATATGAGTACAGATGTAATGACCCATATTCATCCCCAAGTGATACAGTGTCAAATAACAAATGTAAAAGCATGGAAGTGTTCAGTACTTGCAACTGGGGTATATTTTCCAAAAGGATGTGGTCCCACTTATAACTATAATTGAGGGCCAGGCTTTCAAAACTGCTTGCATGCACCCAGTCTGATGAGCTGTTTTAAAACTGGCCAATTGCTTAGGCATATAAATAAGTCAGGCTCTTTCAACTCTCTGGACCTATGCATGGGGTTAAGCTCCTTTGGAAACTTCTGGCCATTGTATCCAGATATGCAGTAGATATATTTTGCAGTAGATAAATGATACTTCTATTGAAGAAGTACTTCTCCAGTTTAGGATAAATACTTGCCTGCTTTGCTTTTTTTCCCTCCCCTTATACTTTTAAGTCCATTTTAAGTCTATCACCAGAGCTACTTCTTGTCTTACAATGTTGGTGTGATTTATTGTTTCTGTTTTCCATTTCTGTTTTCCTATATCATCATAATTTGTTTGTATTGCTGATTCCTTAGGGCTGAACAGGTAACAACAAAATGTGGCAAGTAAGTTGGCTGAAATTGTAGAGATGTGATCCAAAGCCTACTGAGATTGATAGGATTTTTTTCCTTTAACTTTATTGGGTTTCAGATGAAGCCCTAGGTGACTTAAGAGAAATCTACAAGAACCCAGTTTATCCCATCATATGAGGAAGCACACTGAGCAACATGACTGAGCACAGCTGCCGGTACACAAAATGACAAGTGACTGTCCTGACTAATGACAGGCAGCCAGAACAACACCAGGATGTAGTACTAGTAATGTCTCTAAACCCGGCCAGCATCCTCGGGTTAGACGCTTACATATTACACATTCAGCCATGCATTGCAAATAACATTCCAAAGTACAATCCAACCTTTCAGCACCTCTTGTATTGCTCATTTCAGCACTGCCAAAGACAAAGCAATCTAAACTCAACAGTCTTCTCAATTACCTTTATGGCCCAGCTCATCATGGATCAGTCTGTCTCCTTTGTTTTCATTGTATTTCTTTGGTGCATTTAAATAAGATAAAGATCTAGCCCAACATGTGTTTCTCTTCATTTTTTATACTCATTTCAGTAAAAAGACTTTATTTTTTAGGAAAAAAATTTTCAGGGAGGTTAAGAATGTGTCCTGTGAATAACTGTGCTGACCATTAGGGGTGTATGAAATGGGCCATATTCAATTCAGATTTAGCCCGAGTTGGGGACAGTGATTCAATTAGTTGATTCGAATCACTGTCATAGATTCAATTTGGCTGAATACGCAGATTCAATGCCGATTCAGAGAATCAGCGATTCAGAGATAGACACAAGTTTAAATGTTTTTTCTATATACCTCAAGGCACCAGGTACAACTCGTGATCACTGCAATACTGGAGCGTCCCACAGGAGCATGGTGTGGCCCCCTACATGCTCGGCAGCGAACTTGGAAGTGGACTGGAAGTACTTCCGGTACACTGGGGAGCACACGGTGGGGCCCCCCCGTGCCTCCTCAGCTTGCCCTCCCAAACCCAGGAGGCACCAGTTGCTGAGCTTGGGGGGTGGGTCTTCCCCCCCATATGCCCCTGCGGATGCTGAAGTGGACCAAAAGTGCTTCTTATCCATTTCTGGGTCTACTGCTAAGTGCGCTGGGGACCCCCCCATGGTCCTGTGGGATGCTCCATCTGCCCCAGCATTGCAGCATTTACGGGCCGCCTGGTACCTTGAAGTATGTAGAAAAAACATTTAAAGGTGTGTCTGTGTCCAAATATCCAAAACTTTCCAAATCTCTCCAAATCTATTCAGAAGGTTCCGACTTGATTCAGAGAGATTAGAGGGTTTCCTGATTCAATTAGGATTTGGAGATTTGGCCACCGAATCAGGTCGAATCTCTGCCGAATCAAATGAGGGACCAAAGTTTTGTACAGCACTACTGACAGTGACACTGTCTTTGAAGGTCATGCTTTATTCAAATTTGTTCGAATTTGTTACTAGACTGCTACTGATTATTGATTGACATCGGGCATGTCTACACATGCATTTAGGTGTGCCTAAATTTAATGCTCATTAAAGTGATTTAGGCTCACATCTACTCATGCACGCATTAAAATACATTAACGTCATGTGCACGGACTGACATGGGACTAAAGTTAGTCCCAAGTCAGTCCATATACAGCATTAGCACATCTACATATGCATTAATGTATTTTTGCGATTCACACCTAAATTTGATACCTGCTTTTAAATAACCTAAAATCACCATTTTTAAGGCACATTAAGAGCATGTACTTGTGCCCTTAATGCACCTTATATCAGGCCAAAGCACCTTAAATCAGTGCATGTAAACATGCCCATTTTCAGCCATTTATTTTCCATACATTAATTATGGACTGATCACAGTAAAGTGCAAAAATGAGAAATAAATTGTATGCTGTAATCTATGACCTTTATTTTATACCCTTATGATAAGATTACATTATGTGCCCATGGTTCCTATCAACTGAATAAAGGTTTTTTTCTTGGATAAATGTAGGACTTTCTTACATTGGTAATTAATGTTCTTAAACAGGATTGGATGCACTGATAACCATTGCTCTGGAAGGAGCCTCTAACATTCACGAGCTTCAGTTCATTGAATTTGGAAAAGGATTTGAATATAGTACTCAGTTAAATATTGGCATGAGAAATATTATGAACCTGCTGTCCAAGTACGTGGTAAGTCATTCACAGAAGCATCAGTGTGTCTAGTTAGATCTCAGATTAAGGCCTTTACGAATTCACAGAAATTTAGGGCTGGAAAGGACCGTGGGTGATCATCGGGTCCAGTCCCCCTGCTCTGGGCAGGAAAAACTGCTGAGGTTAAATAACTGAACAAAGTGTGTATCCCGTCTCCTTTTGAAGGTCTCCAAGGTAGGTGCCTGCACCACCCCTGCTGGGAGTCTATTCCAAAGTCTGGTCACACGAGCTGTGAAGAAGTTATATCCAGTCTGAAACCTTCTTCTAGGAGTTTATGACTCTTGCTGCTGGTTTTCCCCTGGGGCACTTTGGTGAAGAACTGTTCAGCTAGCCCCTGATGCTCACCTCTGATACATTTGTAAGCTGCCACCAAATCCCCCTGAAATCTACTCTTTTCTAGGCTGAACATTCCCTTAACTGTCATCCTTTCATCGTATGGCTTGCTCTTCAGGCCTCTAATCATATGAGTGGCTCTTCTCTGGACTCTCTCAAGCTTTTCCACATCCTTCTTGAAGTGCAGAGCCCAGAACTGGATACGCTACTTCAGCTGCAGCCTCTACCAATGCCAAGTAGAGTGGGAGAATAAGTGCCTTAGTTTTGCTTGAGATGCGTTGCTTGATGTATGCCAGTGTATTGTTTGTTCTGCTAACTGTAGCATCACACTGGTGGCTTATATTCATTCTATGGTTAATTATAACCCCCAGGTCCCTTTTGGACGTGGTGCTATCTAGCGTAGCACCTCTGAGCCTGTAAGTTTGTTGCAGATTTTTCCTTTCCAGGTGGAGCACTTTATGCTTCTCAGTGTTGAACAGCATCTGGTTCTGGTCCACGCATCTAACTAATTTATCTAGCTCTGCCTGGATTGTCAGCCTATCCTGATGCATACCTACACTTCCCCACAGCTTAACGTCTCTGGTGAACTTTGCTAGTGTACTTTTCACCCCCACATCCAAATTATTAATGAAGATGTTGAAAAACACTGACCCAAGTACCAAATCCTGGGGGGACTCCACTGGCTACCTTCTGCCAAGTTGACCCCTTATAAAGGCCTTATTCATTTCCCTCAAGGATTGAATAAAGATATTCTGCTAAGATTAGCACAATAGTCTCAGAGGGCAAGTTTTTCTGGTAGGTTTGCCCTGCTTTGCAGAATATGACTGGTTCTCATTAATGAAGCAGCCCTCAGCTGAAATACCCCATCATCTGCATAGATGTAGGTGGCATTGGAGCTCTCCCACTTTGTGGGTCTCAATGCAGGAAGGACTAGCTCAAGAAAGTGTGGTCAGAAGATTAACAGCCCTCCTTCTTTCTGATTAGAATGGTCCCTGGGAGTAATGAGCAAATGGTGTAAAGTACAGCAGTCTTGACACAGGTCTAATTTAGACCTGGGCCAGGCTACCTACCAGGTAGGGCTGGAACCAGGTAGCTAGAAAGAATCTAGCTTATTTAGCAGAAGGTCCCAGTCTAGTCCTTTTGAATTGCATACAAGGCTCTTAGTGGAGCTGGTAGCAGGTAGAAAGATACTTCTGACAACCAAAGTATCTCACACAGTTGTTTTCCTGTTTTTCAAGGGTGTTGTTGCTGAAAGGAAATGCTGCTGTGTTTTCTGCAAGTGCAGTGGAAACAGAGGTCCCGTTGGACAGCCAGGAAGTAAAGGAGAGCAGGTAAGAATGTTTGTGTGATACTTCATAGGAACTGCAAGAAGCCAACCACATCTAGAAACATTCAAGCATAGGTTGATCTTGTATTGCCTTTGCTTACATTTATTTCACTTGGCAGAATACCAAAAAATAATAGTACATCTCTTGTAATCCTTAGTGGCTGTTGTTCTGTGAGATCTTTTACCATCAGGAGATAAAAACAGGTTTACCTGATATGATGCTGCTGTTTGCAATTTAGTACATAGGACTGATGATAAAAGTTGAATTATTTTTTCTGTTCTGATCCCATCTTATTACTATCACTAATTGTATTTCCATAGATTCATAGACATTAGGGCTGGAAGAGACCTCGGAAGATCATTGAGTCCAGCCCCTCACCCAAAGGGCAGGAAGTCAGCTGGGGTCATAGGATCCCAGCAAGATAAGCATCCAGTGTGCTCTTGAAGGTGTTCAGTGTAGGTGCTTGAACCACCTCCGATGGCAGGCTGTTCCAGACCTCGGGGGCTCGGACAGTAAAGAAATTCTTCCTTATTTCCAGCCTGAAACGGTCTTGTAGTATTTTATGACCGTTCGACCTTGTCATCCCTTGGGGCGCTCTGGTGAACAAACGTTCCCCCAGATACTGGTGGTCACCCCGATAAACTTATAGGTGGCCATTTTGGTAGCCCCTGGAGGACCCAGCCAAGATTAGGTAAGAATGCGGCTATATATTATGCAACCCCATTAAAGGAAGCCCCTGCTCTGAAGAGTTTTAAATGAACAAGACAAAAAAGTAGGAAAAAAGGATCTTAATAACCTTGTATTACATATAGGGAATTGAAGCACAGAGAAATCAAAACTTAAAATTTAATGTGGTAAATGATTTTGGGTGACTCAGTTGCTGGGTGTCCAACCAGACAAACCTCGCCCGGGGCCCCAAAAGCACCGACTCCCCATGCCCTTTGAACATCTGGGTTTTTTTTTAGATAACTCGAGGTGGGCAGCCTGTAATTTTTGAAAGCTTAAATCCAGAACGGCTTGCCCGGAGTCCTACTGGGAAGTCTGTGGCAGAGCTAGATATTGAGCTTACTGAGTCCTACCCCAGTTTCTCACCCTTCATATCTATCCTCCCCATGTATATAGCAGACTTTTCACTTATGCTAACTGTTTTACGTCTTAGAAGATACTGTCAGGAATTTTAGAGGAAATAAATATTTAAGGAATCACATTATCCACCCACACACCCACAGACTGGTTCTGTGGAATTATACTTACAATATAAGTCATGCTAGAGGTAAAGAAAGGCAAATAAAACATTTTCACCAACCTACAAAGAAGTGGTGAGACCAGCTCTGGGTTGGAAGTTCTGCAATTTTTCCCTTGGGGGTTTCACTGGCAACAGATATGTATGCAAAATCTGTCAGAATCTGAATATAGGATAAACTCAGTAAAGCTCCTGAGATTTGCATGTACTTTTTTCAGTACATCAGGGAGCTATTTATGAAAAATGAACAAAATTAGACCTTTGGGTTGGTTTATTTGTATTAATAAGAGTTTACTTGGCTTCTAAAGCATGCAGAAAGTCAGAGACAAACACAAGTATTCAGACGTTAGATATATCTTATGTCACTCTGAAGGAGCCAGGATCCTTCAGAGTAATGAGTAAGGAGTAATGTTGTTATAGCAGGAAGGATCAGATAAAGTTCAACATCAGACTAAATAGAAAGTAATATCACAGATCTGTCACACAGTTTTAGACAGTAGTGAAGATCAAAGATAAATATTTTTCTCCTATTGCTTAATCGAAACTTTAGATAAAATTGTCGTGTTTTATTTATACATTTCATTCATACAAATATTTACACAAATATTTCAAAATTTAACACTTTATAGTAATGTCTAATCCACTAGAATTTCAATTAAGAATTTCTTTTAGAATTTCTGAAAAAAGCTGTGACCTCTGGGAGATAATTTTACACAAATTGTTGATAAATACATGTCCAACTATGTGAAAAGTAAGACAGTATGTTTCTGATAAATATTAAATACACAAAAGAAATCAAGATAATCCAATCCTGAGAGGTATCCATTTAACCTGCTGTCTGTTCCCTGAATCCATTTCTTCAACATTTGTGAATAATGCTTGTGAATATACAGCCAACAAATGAAAGAAAGTTTATTTGTAACCTGTGGACTGAAACTGCCCATTGCCAACTTTTACCCATGCCTCGATAAAGGACTCCATCTGGACAGTCCTTAACAGTTAAATATTTTCAAGCAATAAAAAATAAGATGATCTTTTCCTTTGCTGTCTTAATTTCAGGGGCAACCAGGCCTAAAAGGCAGTCCCGGACACTCAGGAGAAGAAGGAGATCCGGTAAGTCATGGCACTTGGATGTAGAGCATTGGGGAAAATTATTTCAAAATTAAATGTCCATACAAATTTTTGGGGGGGAGGTGGGGGCTGGGATCAACATGAAAAAAGCATCTCATAACCTGCTGGGTCTAGTTTCACATATCTTTGTACCTGCTCATCACATAAGTAAAGACAAAAGAGCATGTAGGCAAGTGCCACCACATGAATTACAGGCGTAAACAAATGTTACCTTTGTGCCCCCATAAAAATTGTTATGCCCCTTGTTCTGCCATGAATGCCCAACATCTGTGGTCATGACATAGGTGGTATCAATTTGTTACACTGTTTGGTGGCACATGTCTGTTTGCTTTAAGGTGAGAGAGCACTGACAGCCTCAAACGGCCCATGCTCTCCAGTGGCTCTGGGCAAGCACTCTCAGGGGTTCAGAGGCTCCATGCTGTGGGATGGGGTCCCTGAACCCCTGGGAGCTCTGAAGCCAGTTGAAATACTCCAGGCATATATTTCTGCAAATGACAAAACACCAGATTTCCCTGGGGATAGTGTTTCCCAATGTTTGCAGAAATGTGCACCCTGGACATCTCTGGGTGCTCCTTTGCTAGTGGGGAAACTCTACAAACAGGGGAATTCTGAGATACATGTCCAGACTCGAGGCACACCTCTGCAAGTGGGAAACCCTTGGATTCCTCAGGTACTTCTCTGCTAGTGGGGAGACCCAGAGTTTCCCCATTTGCAGATGGGTGCCCCACATGTTGTCCTGCAGGATCAGACCCCAGGCACTCCCAGTGTGACAGAGGCCTGACCCTGTGGGATAGTGGATAATGTCTGTTTTGCCCAATGAAGCAGATTAGCCGTGCTGGGACACACCCCAGCACAGCTGATTTGCCTCATTGGGCAGTGTCTGTTTATATCCTATGTGCCTATTTAGTAACAGTACTTCCAAGCCGAAATCTGAAAATTGGTGCAGATGCACATTTAAATCATAGCCCAGTTAGGTAAGAGGTTATCTAACCGTATAAAAAAACCTCTCCAATAACGTGACAAGCAAGCACTCACTATAGGTTGCAGATATTTAATCTCTCTTGCTTGTGGGCTTCCAAGATTAAAAGCACACAGCCCGAGACAGACACTAGGAAATGCTTTAAAACTGATACATGTAAATCCATTAATAAATAATTGGGTTTACACACCTTATGTATCTTGTAATACGATTCATCATTGGATGAATATGATTAACCTTTGAATTACCTATGTTTATTGTGGGTTTTTTAATGTCCTTCACTTAGTTTGACTTGCCTTGCAGTGAGTCAGACCTGCTAAAAACAAAAAGGTAGTTTCAGTGTCAGTTTTCTTCTGTTTCAAAGCATGGAAAATAACAGGCAAAGAAGAAATAGTATCCACCCTCTCCAATAATAAGAAATTAAGCCTGAGGGTTCAGAAATTGGACTCCATGCAAATTATTTAATGCTTCAATTCTCATGTTAATTAATATACATTATCTTGCTGAATGAAAAATTGGGTAGCAAGTTTTTACTGGGAGAGCTTTTTTTCTGTTGTTTTAACTTTGCCAAACTTCACATGTTTGGGCTGAAATGTCCCTTAGTGGGACAATTTAGCCTCAGGCTAAATTTTATTTGGAAAGTTTCAGCTGCCCAATCCTGCTGTTACCAGGTATGTTAAGTAAACATTTTTTTAATGTTTTACTTCTATTTAATTGCTAAACCCTAGTGCTTCTATATTTTGGTGGATGGGCTTGAAACTAATTCTTTGGGATCAAGTATGTGCCTTTTGCTATCCTTTTAAAAATGTGCTCAAACCTTAGCTTATTCTAAGCTTTTGAAAAAATTTCAGCTCAATTGTTGTCAGCAGAGAAGAGGTGCTTTAGAAGGTGGTTTGCATCTGTATTGAACATGCTCTACCCCCAATGTCATGTATATCCTAGCCCTTACAAATGTCATATTTCATATAGTAAGTAGGATTTACTGAGATGTGCTGTCATTCCACTCTCCCTAGGGTCCAAGAGGAAGGATCGGACCAACAGGAGAAGTAGGCACTCAGGGCTGTCAAGGTAGACAAGGTATTAAGGTAGGTCTTTACTGAAAACTCACAGCATACGTTCTTTATGTTTAGTTTTGGTTGCCTTATTTAAGCTAATACTTCTTATTTTAAATCTTTTTCAGGGGAGCCGAGGAATAAGTGGTCAAAAGGTACAGTACTGATATGCATATTTCCTTAACTCTATTTCCTTAACTCTGGTTGTTTCAGGTGGCTGGAAGTGTAAATAAGAGATGCTAGTGCAACGAGATGGAGAAAACACAGTCTCTTTCACCATTTTTAAGCATCCTTAAGATTAAAGTTTTTTATTATTATGTGATTCTACTTGAAGGCTGACTTTTGCAGTCTTTCTCTATTGAGTGATTATTGTTTGGGTTTAACAGAAAAAAAAAAATCCTGTTTTAAGTGACCAGGACCAATGTTACAAAGGATCTATGTGTGTTTAATATGTATCAGGAGGCACATTTGTTTTTGGCAGTAAGATTTTAAAAATGTACATAGAAATACCAAAATATGATCATATTATTTCAAATATAATATGAAATGGCCCTTACCACATGAGCACTTGGGGCTCATTTGTGCAGAGCAATTTTTTTTTTAAATATATTTTTAAAATTTAAAATGCATTATATTTTAATATATTTTTAAAAGATTTTTAATATATATACTATATTTTTCAGTGTGACAGTCAAGAAAAAAGAATATATAGAGACTCACTAGAAAGAAAATAGAGGTCACTGTTGACATTTCCATATGACAAAGACAGCAATAAAATATACTATGATGACAAAAAGATCTGGTAATATTCTGATTTTCAGATTGTATTTGTCATACTACAGTGTTTATTGGCAATAGTTACTCTTGTCTCTTCCCTTCAGTGATTTGAGTGTGACTTCATCTATGAAAGTCTATCTGGATGGTAAAGATAACCAATAGACTGGAGCTTTACAAGAAAATAAATGGGCCAGTTTAGAACCCTGTCTTGCTTCCACTGACGTTCTTGAGGGTTTTACCAGGGACTGGTGTGTAGAGTATTGCAGTTTTAATCCTTTTTTTATCCTGTCTTGAAGACAGCTGCTATGATGCCTATCCTGCTGTATGTACATGTAAGGAATTAGACTTAAAGCATTTGTTCACATATTCTCAAACCTGTGTTTGCTTTTTACATCTGTAGTCAGCTGCAAGTGTGCACATGGATCCATCGCTGCTGTGCTGGGAATACTTTTCTTTAGGGGCTCATCTTTCATGTGACTTTTCCTACCTCAGGGAGAAGAAGGGGACAATGGAGTTGATGGAATTGATGGAGAAAAGGTAAATAGCTTTTCTTCTCATTTCCTGTTGACAGCAATAAATGTTTTAAAGTGAGAGAAAAGAATTACCTATTTTTTCCATTCCTTAAAGGGATCGTATGGGTTTCCAGGGAAGAAAGGAGAAAAGGGTGATGATGGTTACCCGGTAAGGTTTTATACTACCTTATTTGAGTTTGAAATAAAGGATAATGAGATGAACATCTCATGAGGCTGTCTGAGGAGCAAAATTTCAACTAAATACCAGGAGAGGGGGAAATGACTTGTTACCACAGATTACTGACTAGTATATGAACTTGTTAAAACTGTGATCAGAAGACAGTCATGATTCCTGCTGTATTTGTTTTGATCCAAGCAAAAACGTCACAGGGCTGATGGCTGGAATTATCAACTGCAACTTGGTTGGCAGCTCAGCACAACCAGGCTGGACCCATTACTATCAAGAGTAAAATTAATAATGTAGTCAACTTCCTATGGTATGGAATGATGGTTTAATAGAGCTGTGTAATTTCCAAATCAACTAATACCCCCATCCCACCTCTAATATTCTCTCTGGGATGGGGGACCTCAAATTAAATCATCTTCTTGTCACATTTAGCCAGATAGGGTTTTTGTTGTTGCTGTTTGTTGTGCGGTGGGGGGTTTAACAGTGGCACCTCAGTCTGATGAGTAAACTAAGATTCACTGAAAGATTCGTACACTTTGGTTGGAAAGCAGATAACATGCACAATGCACACATCTAGAAGTAATTTCTAGTAACCGCTTACCAAAGCCTATTATTACAGCCTTTTATAAGCACTTCTATTAGTTGTATTTTGTTAGTGAACCCTATCTGTATGCACGATGCCATACAAAACATCATTCTGATTAATGTTTTACTGGCTGAAATTCCCCTCGCATGGACTCAACCAACATAAAGGTTTTTGCTGACAAGCAAAGCACACACATCATTTAAAATGTAAACAGCCTGCATAACACAAGATCCTAATCATCAAAGTAAAATAACAGGTAAGAAATTCCAGATTCTGCCACCTTTATCTTAATTACCTTCCATTGCTGGTGACTTCCCTGGAAAAAATTGTAAACTGCTACAATGGTAAAGCGTGAGGAAGGGTGGCAAGATCTGGTCCATAATGTACAGACAGAGGACAGAACCAGACTTCACTGACTTTAAAAATTAATAATATTATACTTAGATTATTTTTATATGGTGTCAAAAGAAAATTCAGGAAAGTAACTTCTGTTTTATTTTTAAAATTGAAATACATGCCATATTTAGGGGAATTCTGAACCCAATCCTTGGCCTGGGTCCATATTTGCAAAAATCCTATATCTTTATAAAGGACTGAGAAAACGATCCTGGATTAAGACAGCTTGTTGGTAACTTGTGGGGTCACTTGTGGATACTCTTGTTTTATCATCAGCATCAATTGCAGTCACAAAAATGATTGTTCAGAATCTAACATTTATGATTTCAGGGTAGTCCAGGGCCAAAAGGACCCCCTGGTGAGCGTGGTGAGAAGGGTTTTCGAGGAGATCCCGTAAGTTTGTCCAGGTTGGAGGTCTAAACATGGCAATAGTCATTGGTCAGATAAAGCACTGCTGGGTGTAACTTATGAATACAATGGTCACAAATAGAAAATGGGAAAAGGAGAAGAATATAACTAATAGTTTGTATTTCCTGTTCATTCTTATGTTAAATTTGCTGTCTGGATTGTATAATTTCTGCTGGAAAAAACAAGTACTTCCTGCATAATATTAATCAGTTATTTGTTGCTTGTAAATGTTTGTCAGGGTGGGCTCTGCTTCAAGTAGCTGACCATCTAAGGACATAGGCATAACAGCAGATGAAAGTTAGAGGGATAGAAGGGAAACAATACAACATAATATTATCATTCCAGTCAAGTAAATTCACTGTAGGCAGAATGGTGAAAGAAGGGGATAAGATGTGTGAGCAAAGAAGAGGCTTTGCAGATGGTCTATTAGAAGTGGCACCAAGCATGCGGGTCACACACAAAAAGGCACAGAGATGATTAGAAAAGCAGCTGAAAATTCATAGAATCATAGAAAATGGGGGGTTGGAAGTAGGCCTGTGTGAAGTGGCTAGCATTCGCTTCAGATTCAGATTCAGCCAATTCAGCGGACAGTGATTTGATTCGGTGATTCGAATCACTGTCCCAAATCAATTCGGCCGAATCTGCTTTGGAGATTCAGCTGGTGCCATATCGGCTGAAGCTCTCAATCACATAGGCTCATCCCCTGCCCGCTCTCCCAGCCCTGGCAATGGCTGCCTCGCCTGGCCCAGTTCCCGGCTCTTTGAGGGGAAAAAAGCCTGCACTCAATCCCCACTGCCCCACACCATGTGGGGGCTCTGCCACAAGCCCCCCAACCCCCATGCTCTCTCAGCCCCCCATGGGTGCCCTGCCCACCCCAGCTCTGGCCCTTTAAGAACCTCCCCCCAGACTCACCGATTCTTGTCTGGTGGGGGGTGAGGAAAGTAACATGATCAGATTGGGGGTGGGGGTGTGAATGAAGGGGGCTGAACAGCTGCATTTTGCCTGGTTATATAAATGCAAATTAAAGGTCAGACCTTTGAGATACTGAGAGGGAAGCACCGAAAGGTAAGAGGCAGAGCTGTAGTCCACCTCCCATTGAATCAAAGGAATTAGTACCATCTGTGAGATTTCTTAATGCTTTAGTTTTTTCATGTTTTTAAGTATGCTTTTGTCTAAAATTTGCCCCATTGTTTTTAGCATTAGCATCCTGTACTTCTTTCAACCTGTGCTCCCCACATGAAATGTTCATTGATTCTAATGGGAATACTAGAGTTTGGTCACTGAGGGTAGGATAATGAACTCCTTCATTATGTTCATCTCCCCAGTGCTTTATGAAGTGTCTTCTGTGAAATCTTGCAAAGGTGGTGGCTTCATAAAAATAAGAGCTACTAATATTTTACCACAGAACATTTTGTCTTTGTTTAGGGGACCCCTGGATTGGATAGTGAAATAAAAGGGGCTAAAGGTTCAAAAGGAGAATGGGGAAGACAGGTAACAATTTATACACGTGCCTTTTCTTCTAGTAATATTTTCAAATATTGACCTACACTCTAATCCTGCTCTTTTTAGAGTATGAAAAATAGCTCTTTTTAGAGTATGAAAAATAACACCATGGGTAACCACAGTTATTACAAATAATATAGAAATTATTTAGCACCTAATTTTAATACCAAAGAATGTACCATATAGGTGATTTGATATTTGCGAATTTGCATGCAGCTCTTGAAGGTGACTTATGCTTATTTCAAAGGGGTGGAAAAACAGCTAAACTTAACTATATGAACAATCATTCCTGCTTCATATATGACAGAGTTGGCTGATCTGTACATAAACTCAGTGTCTAAAGACAAGAGAGAATGAGAACTGTGATGGCTGACATATGTAGCACTTTCTATCCAAGTACATTTTGTGTATAGCCTAACTCTTTATTTTTATATTACTGCTTTTCTAAATATACTGTTTTGGAAAGGCTTGCACAGTCATGTTGTGTAGATGAAAATTAAAATGGCACGCTTCTGGATTTTACTCTGACAAATGAACAAACGCAGATGTTGTATGACAGAAACATGATGAAAAAACTATTTTTCCCTACGGATTTGCATGTCTACTTATGATTTTTTGGCTTGAAACTTTAAGAACTACAGCTACACTTAAGATATGTAGGCCATAAAATAACATTGCTCATTTTACAGGGTGATGGAGGACCAAAAGGGTCAGCTGGCTCTCCAGGCTCTACAAACTCTTTGGTAAGAACTTAGATAAGCAAGAACATAAATCCACAAAAGAAAAGAGTGATCTCAAGGTCCATGAACTTAACTCTAATGGGTGCCTGTAGATGTGCAGGACATTTGCTCTGACACACTGTAATCACAGCACATTGGTTCAGACTTGATTACTACTTGCTAATTAACACACTCCAGCAGCTTCACCATCTCAGGTATTCAGCGTCCCCACACTTCAAAATGGTGGCAGAGGTGGTTTAACTAAAGCTCATTGAATGAGTGACTACATGGAACCGCTCAGGAGCTGCTCTAATTCAAGCTCCCCCCACTCCTGGAGCACATGTAAAGATACCCAATGTCTCTCTGTCACTCCCTGCAGAAAAGTAAGAGAAACAGATCTCTGATTACCCCCAAACTTCAATAATGGAATCTCAGGCAAACTCTTTTGAATATGATTCTCCAATACAAGTGAGTATCAGAAGAAAAAAATAAGTTTAGTGAAGATGTTCCCCCTCCCTCTTCCCGCTTCCCAGCACCATCACTCCCTTCTCTCAAAAATGGAACCTACTGCCAAACTCCCTAGTTTCTGTCTGCTGACCTTTTTGTGACTTCCTCTCTTTTCCTCTCTCTTATCTTTCCAAAGAACAAAAAAGTATGCAGCAATAAGCATTCATGTTAAAATGTTCTTTCTTCGGGTGCAGCATTAACCAGTAAGGACACCTATAGATGAGTAATGAGGCTGTTCTGGCACACTTACAGTGCATCTTAATCAAGTCCACCAGAGCATGATAATTACAGTGCTCCAGCAGACTCCAGCATCATGTATATTAGCACCCCTGCCCTGAAAAATGGCAACAGGGTGCTTTAAGTAAAACTTGTTTGACAACCCCCACCACCATTTTTCAGCATGGGGATACTGATACACATGATGTGCTGGGTGTTTTAATTAGAGAGGTTTTCAGAGCAACTGTAATTAAAATTCCACTCCCGCCCCTCACCCCCACTGCCTTCCAAAGCACATGTATAAATGCCCAGAGATACTAATGAGGTTAGAACCTTTTCTATTGTATCGTAAGAAATGCCTTAATGCAGTACTGTTAAAAACAGTTCTTGTAAATACCTCCATTGTGCTGCTGTAGACAGGACCTAAATGTTTTTATCAGAGCTGAATAGAAGTCTGTGTGCAGAGAACAAAAATATAAGCAAAGAACCCCCTCCCTCCATGTATTTCATGCATTTACCTTCATTAATCATTTTTCAGAAGAAAGTTTTATTCTTTCATATAGTGCTCATAGTACTGAATGCATTAGGTGACCAATATTTATGCTTCAGAGTTCTGATGACACACTCACATATAGTCTTAAGTTGGAGAATGAAATTTCTCAATTAATATTTTATTATGGTGCTGTTGAAGAATAAAGATGCATTCAACCATAGATTTTAGCCTTCAGTTGCACGTTAACAGTTTTAGATTGCTTTTTTAGAAGTTCATTTGTTGGGAACCTCCATTCCGTGGTACAGAATTAATAAAAAATAATACTAACATCTTGAGCTAAATTCTTCAGTTCTTATGGGGACAAAATATCCATTGAAATCAGTTATGATTTATTATCAGCTTTGTCTTCTGAGTATTAAATAACAAGTAATATCATAGACATACATAGACATCCATGAAAACTTTCGCATTTGCTTTTACTCCCTCACTTTTCTATCATATATAGTACTTGAGTACATTTTGAAGTATTGTGGGAACTTCTGGTTATTTACAAAAAATGCTGAACAGTTGACAAAAGTTATTCTCCAGTTATATGATTCAAATAAGAAAAAAAAAAAAGGTCTAAAATTTCTGTTTTGTGCCTATTTGATCTTAGAGTCCAGAAGGTCGAAAAGGACAACCAGGTATACCGGTATGTTTAATTTCTTTTCATATGTGCAATAGTACAAACATGGGGGGGGGTTTGCCTTCTAGAACATTTTAGAAAGGAAGTTCAATGCTTATTTTAGATTTCTTATAGCATATGGGATAAAGGCCAAATCTCCATTTGCCTTATTCATGTGCAGGGATCCTGGTTTTCTTGGTTTAAAAAAAACAAATTCTCTGATTCAAAATCTGCATTTTTTCATGATTACAATAAAACACCACTATATATATATAGCTCTCAGTTGAAACCAATGTTTTATTGATATATTTACAATTTTAAAGCAGTCTGTAAGCCTACCAGTGCCTCATTCAGAATAAAAAAATATATGATAAATACAGGCAGTCCTCGGACTTATGACACAACTGGTTCCTGAAAACTGCGTCTTAAGTCAAAACGTTGCAACTTGGAACTAATTTTCTCATAAGAAACAATATTATAAATGGGGGTTGGTTCCTGAACCGAGGCCTGATACCCTGTTTTCACCAAAAATACCCCAGAATTTTGTACTCGATCAATTATAGATGAGTAATATAGCTACTTTAATGTATTTATATTGTAAATAGCGATCATATTGATTTGGAAGGACTTCTCTGATGTGACTTTGCTGGACTTTTTGAAAGGCTCTTGGCTGGACTTTTTGGAAGGGTCCTTGGCTGGAGTCTTCTCGGGAGTCTTGGCTGCAGGTTTTTCTGGAGTCTTGTCTGCGTTCTTAAAGAAACTGTCCAAGAAAGTTTGGACAGATGTTCTCCAGAGAGATGAGCGATGCAGTGAACTTGTTCACTGGTGTGGTGTTGCATTGGATCAAGCGTTGTAAAGTCCAAACTGACATCATAAAGTTGAAACAGGGTGTCAATTTATAAACGTAAGTGTGAAACGTTGTAACTTGAAATGTTGTAACTCGAGGACTGCCTGTACGTATAAATTTTGGTGTTTGATTTGGGGTTTTTTATAAAGGAAAATCAGAGCTCTCCCTGCCCCCTTCACTCAACAGGACACAGGTCCAGCTGAGGCTGTCTCTCCACTGCTTTGTGGTCCTGAGCAGCCCTAATATGCTGGTTCCCTGGCCATGCCAATGCCCCTCACTCCCCACCCACAGCCCCACAGCCCTGCCTTTGTCCCTCATTCAATACCTATAGTCCTCTGACCTCTCAGCCCTACTTGAAGGGGCCCTGAACTGCCAGGGCTCCCAGCATGTGAGCCCTAGCTGCTGCCTGCAGGAAGCACAGAGCATAGTTTTCCCTCCCACACAGGTAGCATGGCCGGAGCAGAGCCCATGTAAGGGAAAGTACATGCTGCCCACAGTGGGCAACCCATACCCTCCCCTGCCCTGTGCACTAAACTGGGGGGGGACATGCCCCCCAGGAGTGCGCACAGTGGCAGGGAACCACACCCCCTACTGGCCCTGGATGAGCTACCCATGGCTCCATCCCATTCCCCACCTAGGCCCTGCAGCTAGAAATGGTTGCAGGCTGCAAGTCCCATGTACCACACCAGCTGGGCAGCAGCCCCAGCCATACCCAACTCCCTCCCTCACCCTAGGGGCTTCATTTCCCTTCTCCCTACCCCCAAGTTATCTGTGGGAACTGCTTCACACATGCACAAGGTGCCCTCTGCCTGACCGCCCTCCTCCCACTCCCTCCAGCCCCTCCCAGGCTGGAACTCTGCCAGCCTGCAAGGGGAAACCCATAATTTCCCTCATTTTTCATCTTTAAAGGAGAAAATCCAGGTTTTACCAATTTTTTCCATGGCGAATGGAAAATCCGGATCTCTGTTCATGTGACTAGTCTCAGAGTTTTCAATAGTCCGCATACAGCAGCATAGTGCAGAAGCTTAAACCACCTTGAGGTTAGTGGAAATAAAGTACGGGACTAGATGTTCTGTTAAAAAATCTTGTATCTTGAAAAGGCTTGAATCTGAGCTTGTGCTCTTATACTATAGCCAGGACACTATAGAAAACCATATTTTGAAAAATAAGGTAAGAGAGCTTTCACAAGGAAAATATTTAATTTAAGGGACACTTACCAGTCATATTTGAGTCACAATGAAATCTCATGAAAGAACCTGATGCAAAACCTAAGAGAAAAAGTAAATTCCCATACTCCTTGCCATCTCTACCAGGCATAGGTAGAGAATAGTCTAACTTAAACTTAAAAAACCTTTCTCAAATACATGCTTTCAGATGTATTATTTGAATTGATTTGTTTGTAAATGCTTCCTTAAAATAATAAGCTTTTTATTATTATTTGTTTCTAGATTTTTTTTTTTTTTACTAAATCATATTAAAATGCAGATGTTGTGATAATTCTGTTGGGACATGCTGATAATGCCTTCACAGGTTGTGCTAAAAAATGTAATTTGATCTAACTGGTGACCATTTAGAAGAACATCACTCAATGAAAGGAACAAACTGGAGTTGTTAGAGATTTTAAAAAAGATAATATTGTTCTACTAACAGATTTATCATGATAAGTTGAGAAACTCTTTACAAGATGCTATCTCTTGATACAGGGTGTGAAAGGAGAACCTGGTTATGATGGCTTTAATGGAGATCAAGGATTTAGAGGACCCCAGGTAAATAGTAATGCACACCCAGATATTTTTAAGGGGACAGAGGAGTTCCAGTAAGTGGAGAATCTTTGTCCAAAGATAATGCAACTCTGAGGATGTACTCTGTGTGAGCACAAGCACTACAGAGAAAAAGAACTGCAGCACAGCATTAACTACTCTACCTTCCCTGGATTTAATCCTTCAGAATCTACAGATCTCCCTAGTCTTCAGCAAAGATATTCATCTGAAAGAGTGGATGTGCCCCTTACTCTTTCAGTTCTTCCATTTGGAATACCTACCTTAGTGTGGATGTTATACAACACAGAGCTACCTAATCTTTACACTTTTGAGAAGTTCCATGCTATTGAAGTGCTAAGTGGTGTTATTTTGTAAAGAATGGTCTTTGGTATGTTCACTTGGAACATACATATTTGTGCATTAGCTGAATTTTCTATGGTGTCTGCTTTCTAGGGACCTGGAGGAATTCAAGGTGTGAAAGGAGATCCGGGGAATCGAGGAAATAAAGGTCCTCAGGTAAAAATATTGCACATAGACCCATTCTGCATCTGCTCACTTTGTGCATAACTGGTGGGGGAGTTCAGTTTTTAATAACTTGATTAAATTATTTCTGTCTCTGGACTACTGTGAAGTGTACCATCAGGAAAAAACATAGATGTATTTCATGAAGGGGGGAGGTAAGCAATTTTACAGCTGTCACAAAAATAATACGTTATTTAACATTATAAGGAAATGAAACAAATTCACCATGTCAATAACAGTCTATTTATATCATGACCCACCAATTTACTTGAAGATGTGAAGGCACATGTGGGCATAGGTATGTTACCATATATACATTGCAGAAATACATCTAAATGTTTCTAAGGCTGCAAAGTCAATCTCAATTTTTTTTCCCAGGACCAAAGTCAGACTATGACTGGTCTTTAGTTTGCAGGGTCATCCCTCTTCCCTTTCTTAAAAATAGGCACCACATTGGCCCTCTTCTAGTCATCTGGGACCACTCCCAAGATCCATGACTCTTCAAACAACTTTGTCAGTGGCACTGCTATAAGCTCAGTGAGATCTTTCAGGGCTCTTGGACGCCGTTCATCTAGTCCAGCAGACTTAAAAATGTCCAAGTGCTGCAGGAGATCCCTCACCTGTTTGGAACTGATTTTATGTAGTCTGTTGTCTTCCCCATATTCCCTGGGGCCTCTGATCAGGTGAACAGCCCCCATTTGATTTCAGGAATTTATGGTGCCTGTGATGTATTTGAGACAAAATTTTGGACCAGATTCTACCCTCATTTACACAGGGATATCATCCACTGGAGTTAGTGATATATTCAAAATCAGCCTGAGGGAAAACATCAATATTGCATTGATATAACTTTAGCCTTCTGGGTCAGTATATCTGTTACACATACACAGATGTATTTGGACTGTGGGGATGAGAAATCGATAGTAATTTCATCTAGGATTTTTTTATTAATAAAGAATCAATTTAAAACCAACAGCATAATCAGCTACAGGATGTACCTCTAAACTGAGGCAGCCATATTTGATAGCTTCATAGACTGAAAAAATAAGACACACCCATCAAACTACTGAGTGATGTTCAGCACAGACAAAGTTGCTGCAGTGTTGGGAGGAAAATAACTCTTTGATCCAGACTTGAAGGAGGGAATCAAAGGGTTATTTGTGTTGGCTGTACTTGTCAGCTGCCAGATATAGTCAAATGTAGTTCTGTCGGTGCCTGTTGAGCTTATTGTAAGTCAATAGGAAATGCAGTAGTGCATAATTTGTTACTAAAAAGAATTAAAGTGATGCCTCTGTTTTTCCCCCCAAATTTTCACATGGTTTCTTAATATTTGTTTAATTTTAGGGGATCCCAGGAAGTGAAGGTCCAAAAGGGAATCCTGGAAGTCCTGGACTAAGAGGAAGTAAAGTGGGTCGCATTCCATACCCTATTCTGATTTTGTTATTGAGATGGGTTTACAATTAAATCTGTGTATTCCTGCCTGATAATGTTGCTGGAGGATCAGGTCTTTGTTCTCAGCAGCAGTTGCATGAACAATACAAGGAAACAATGTGGCCATAGCAATAGAAATGAGATTTACTGTAAAAACTCTGGGACTTTGGGTTGTAGGTTTTACTGCATTCAGTAGATTTTAATATCGAAGAAATCAATCATGTCCAGTAGGGCCATGCAAACTTTTACCAGCTGTTTCATTTTAATGCTGTTTCAACTCATTTCAAGCTTGAAGCAGCAAAATTGAAGCAAAATGAAGGGTTTTGGAACAACCTGGAAACGAAACAAGGGCAATCAAAACATTTTGAAATGTTTCACGTTTCGAAGCTCAAGCTGGGCTTGCCTGCAGGGAAACAGAAAGTAAGTAGGAGGGGAGGGAAGATGGAAAAAGGACACAGTGAGAACGTGCCTTAACACACACTCAGGAGAAGAAGCTCCTGCAGGAGGAAAGAAAGGTTCTGTCACAGTTTGCCTGCCTGAGATGCTGCTGATGCTACTGTGCTGGTCACTAAGTTTCATAGATTTCATAAGATTTCATAGATATCAGGGCTGGAAGGGACCTCAGGAGATCATCGAGTCCAGTCCCCTGCCCAAAGGGCAGGAAGTCAGCTGGGGTCATAGGATCCCGGCAAGATAAGCATCCAATTTACTCTTGAAGGTGTTCAACGTAGGTGCTTGAACCACCTCCGCTGGCAGACTGTTCCAGACCTTAGGGGCTCAGACAGTAAAGAAATTCTTCCTTATGTCCAGCCTGAAACGGTCTTGCAGGAGTTTGTGACCGTTCGACCTCATCATCCCTTGGGGCGCTCTGGTGAACAAACGTTCCCCCAGATCCTGGTGGTCACCCCTGATAAACTTATAGGTGGCCATCAGATCGCCCCCGAGCCTACGCTTTTCCAGGCTAAAGAGTCCCATGTCTCTCAGCCTATCATCATAAGATCTGTTTTCCTGATCTCTGATCATGCGCGTGGCTCTCCTCTGGACTCTCTCAAGCTTCTCCACATCCTTTTTGAATTGTGGAGCCCAAAACTGGATGCAGTACTCCAGCTGCGGCCTCACCAAGGCCGAGTACAAGGGGAGAATGACGTCCCGGGATCCGAGAAGCATCTATGGATGCAAGCCAGCATTTTGGTAGCTTTATTAGCCGCAGTATCGCATTGCAGGCTCATGTTCATCTTGTGGTCAATGATGACCCCCAAGTCTCTTTCTTCTGTAGTGCTATCCAACGTAGCACTACCAAACCTATAAGGATGCTGCAGGTTTTTCCTCCCAAGGTGGAGATCCTTGCATTTTTTGGTGTTAAACACCATCAGGTTCTCATCCGCCCATTTGCTGAGCTTGTCCAGGTCAGCCTGGATCACTCGCCTATCTTCTGGCGTGGATGCTTTGCCCCAAAGTTTGGTGTCATCGGCGAACTTGGCCAGTCCACTCCTGACTCCAATGTCCACATCATTAATGAAGATGTTGAACAGGATGGGTCCAAGGACAGAGCCTTGAAGGACCCCACTGGTCACAGGGCATCATGATGAGTGACTGCCATCAATTACAACCCTCTGGGTCCGACCACGGAGCCAATTTCCCAGCCAGCAGATCGTGGTGGAGCCAAGGCCACAACTGGCCAGTTTGGCCAAGAGGTGATCGTGGGATACCAGATCAAAGGCTTTTTTGAAGTCAAAATATATGACATCAATCTCTTCTCCCTCGTCCAGGTGATAGGTCACCTGGTCATAGAAGGAAATGAGATTGGTCAAACAAGACCTACCTGCAACAAACCCGTGCTGGCTATCCCTTAGGATGTTAGCCTGGGCCAGTCCATCAAGGATGGCCTCCTTAATAAACTTTTCTAAGATCTTCCCCAGGATAGAAGTCAGGCTAATGGGCCTGTAGTTAGCAAGTTATTGTTTTACCTGTTGTCATTTAAAGTGGTGGACTGGATGAGGCTGTAGGGGAGGAGGAGACTTCATTGATGCACACTACCATGTCATGTAGAGGCCCCTGCACCAGTGAGGGCGTGCCTTAACACACACACACAATGTCACACGTCATAAGTTTTGCTTGTGAGCAGCTTGAAATGCAGTTTCCAAGAAACCCCTGCACCTATCTCCTTGAAAACTTGCAGGCTTCGTTCCCTCAGAAGGGGATACCAGCCCTGCTCTTTTCATTCAAATCTGCCAAAAAATGACAAACGTATAGGCAGTTTATGCTTCCCCATTATAGCCTATGGGCAAAACATTGAAACAGCATTGAAATAGTTTTGACGAAATAAAACAGAACAGTGCTTTTGAAATGAAATAAAGATCAAAATGAAACACTGTCCCACCAAAACAGCAAAACAGAAATCAGAATGAAACGATGCTGTTTTGCACAGCCCTAATGTCCAGAGGGTTTAAGGTGTGAATTCCAATTCAGACATCTGGCATCATTTAAAAATTTTAATTAACAGGGTAAAGACAGGAGAGATTCTATGACAAAGCAAGCTGTTGCCTATGAAAGCTTTATGCCTTTTTGAATGAGTTAGTCTCTAAGGAACCACCCTTCCCTGCCTTCTGCCTGATGTCAGACTAACACAGTGCATTACTTCTCGTTATTCACCAGGGAGAAACTGGTGATCCTGGACCAAAAGGACTTGAAGGACCATATGGTTCCCGGGGGATGCAGGTATGTAATTTATTGTCTCTTTGGGCAGCCCCTCCTTGCATTTCCATTTATAA
The DNA here is from genome assembly GCF_052110815.1 of Crocodylus siamensis. NCBI lineage: Eukaryota > Metazoa > Chordata > Crocodylia > Crocodylidae > Crocodylus > Crocodylus siamensis. The sequence continues at coordinate 135,084,398 of NC_143399.1, read as the reverse complement.
ATCATTTGTAACTTCTGCCCTCATAACATCTGAATTTTGCTACCAGCAGGGACCAACTGTACAGTAAATTAAAATATGAATATGAACAATAATATTTGGGTTAAAGTGCAGTAAAATAAAGATACATGATTGAAATAAAATGGTCTGTTCATAGGGAGAAGATGGTATTGACAGAGAAGGTAGAGTAGGAAGAAAAGGCGTAAAGGTAAATATGCAAAAAAAACTATGTATGGATACTCTGTTTATGACATTATTTTTTACATCATGTACAGCAAAAGAAAAGTGGTTTTCTATTGATATCTGAGGTCAGCCCCCAAACTCTTGCTTTTTACCATAAACCTTTCCATTTCTGTTGCTATCCTTTACTATGTAAATCCTGCAATCTGATCCATACAAGTAGATCACTTTGCACACAGATGGAGTCCCTTTGACTTCACTAACACTTGTATGGTCATGAAGTTCTGTCTGTCTGGGGCATAGTGCAATAGAAAAGGAGGGTAAGCAATTTGAAGAGCAATAAAACAAATATTGAGTGACCAGGCTCAGTGCTCAGAATAATTACAGGTGCCTGGCAAACTAACCAATGCCTGCTTCTTGTTCAAACCCATTCTTACAGGAGATCGAGACAAATATATCTTTTGAGTACTTTAATAGTAGCTTCTTGTTATTTGACCAATTATAGGCTTATGTACCAAACAACACAGTTAAGTCCACCCTTAGTGTATTCTTTTTAAATAATACTTATGTAAGAAAACTAGAAAAAGTAGAAGCCCCAAAGCTGGATTCCTCAGCTTTTCTGTTTTTATGGGTAACAACTCCCAGACACACAAGAATTTTTCATTCAAGTCTTTTAATTCTATCAATGCAACTCTGTCCTTCATAGCTCCTCCTATCAGTATTAACCCACTTTACTACCCGATTCAACCCTCTCTCCTCCTCGTCCATCTCCTCCTCCCCATGGAAATTATCTTCTAAGCACATAATAAAAAATACAATTGTTTGTGTTGACTTTTAACAATGATTGGGCCAGGCTTTTTCTGTATGAATGGTTGTTTCATCCTGCTTAGACTATAAGTTCCTTGCTTTAAGGGTGGTCTTTTCTGTATTTTCTACAGTACATGTTGGCACCTGAAAAATAATAAATAGCAGTAATAAAACTTTCTCCAGCACACTCAATTTCATTGTCCCTGTCTGGCTCTATCCATAGTTCAGAGAAACCAATGAGAAATAGGGTTAAAAAAAAACTGAACAGGAAGAACAAAGTGATATGTTTTATGTCTCTCTATATATGACACACTATATATGTATATCTATATATTAATAGTATAATAACATTTTAACTTTTCTACTGTAAATAACAGGGACAACATGGATGCCCTGGAGATCCTGGAATGCAGGTATTGTACTTTGCATCAGGATTGCAGCTTCCTAATTCTCCATTCTGTTATAACATTTTTGCACTCATAACTCAGTTGTAGTTCAGGTTTTACTAATCTAAGCCCAGGGTAACAGAATGGAGATTTTAAGAATGGAAATAAGTTTTCTTGGTAGTTTTTTGGTAAAATAGCAGGAAACGGTCCTGCCTTTTTATGCAAGGAATATCCAGTCGCTGTTCAGGAGTTTATGCTAGAAATTGCCCCAACTGCTTCTCCCTGCTACCTAGCTGTGGTATGGTATAGGGAAAGCAGCCCTCTGATAGAACCCATACTAGTCAACTGCAGTGCAGTGGAGGGAGAGAGCCTCCTCCACTAAAGCCCCCATGCTTTGCTTTGGCCATGAAGGCAGAGCCCCTTGAAGCTAAACACTAATAAGGCCATGGCTCCACAGACTTGATCTAAATGCTGCAGCCTAGGCTGTGGGTTACCAACCCCTGGCCTGGACTATTTTAACAATGTTTAACCCTTTAGACATGTTACCTGTTGGAGGTTATCTATGAGTTTATTTGTAAAAATGGCTACAAGTCAGGATTATCCAAATTTGGGAATTGCTATGAATTGCACCTGCTTATTGAGAAGCGGTGCCCCTATCTCGCATCTTTCTGTCACTAGTGCAACAGGTAGCAGACAGCGTTAGCAATTACAAAGCCTAGCCATCCAACTATATGCCAAAAATCCATTATTTTGTTTCTTATCCATCCATGTGGACCATCGTATAATGTGTAGAGATCTGTATGCTAAGCCTATATTGACTATTAAAATCATTTATACAAAAACTGCGCTATATGAAAATTTCTTATAGTGGTCTGTGATCCCCACTGGCCAACACCAATGGTGCTGGTGGTAACTGCGGGTGCTCGCCAACCCTTGGTTGGTGCTTGCTACCCCCACGCCCCCCGACCCTGCTGCCACTAACAGCACCGGCAGCATCTACTGGAGCTCCCTCATTTACTGCTGCCACCACCGCACTCCTGCTGCTACCACGCCCCCCAGCCACTGGAGGCATGCGCCGTTCATGACTTGAACCATAATCTATTCTACCCCTGATTCTCTGCTATTCTGGGGAAAGAAAATAGTATACCATCAGTTACTCTGGCTTAGCACCATCAAGACATTTTCCTATTTATGTCAACATTTCTGCTGCCCTAGTAAGGTACCTTTCCACCTAGTTTTCCACTCTCAAGACCCATTATGTGTCCCTGAGGAAGTATAAAGTAGCTAGAAGAGGCTGGAGAATCTGGGAGCCTTGAATCTAGTAAGCAGTCATGCAACAAGCTTATGCAGCTGAGCATCAGTGAAGTAAAGCATTCAGACTGTTACGCTTTAGTTTATAGTTTCTCACAGGTAGATGCCAAAATCAACCTAACCTGAAGAATATTTTTATGCCTCCACCACTGAACAAATAGGGCTTCCGTACAAGTATTAGTTAAAAATAATAAAATGTAACAAAATCCTCCCGCTCACTTCTGACTATTGTGTAGTCATTAAACAATACTTGGAATATTTGTTTTGCAGTTGAAGTGTAATTATAATACAGTACTGGGCCAACATCCAGTTATATTAGAGGAAAACTTAGGCTGCAAAATTCAGAATTGGATCTGGAATTTTGTTTCAACCTTTAGGAGAGAACAGGACCAGCTATAAATTAAATTTTGGATCCATATCTGGGATTGAACTGTGAGCTTGCCCCACTCCTTTGAAGCTCAAAGATGTTCTGATCTAGAGTTTTAATTTGGGGTCTAGGGGCAAATCTTTCCCAGGCACTTTTGCTGGAGGGCTGGGTAGGGATAGGGAGAAGGTATGGAAAAGTCTGTACCCAAGTTATCCTGGGTGTTATTCTGGTAGCAGACCAGAAAGCAAAGTATTTACAGAGTGCAGGGGTAAGAACGTAAATGTTTCCCATTGGCTCAGCTATGTCTTATGTCAAAGTTGCACCTCGTTTTCTGTTTTTCTGAAGGTTTTCTCCTGCAGTTGACATGTGAAAACACTTCAGCTGTATGGTGCAGTATAGGTTTCCTGTACAAGTATGTAGGCCTGTGTGTGTTGCTGTAAAATTCTCATGTAACCTAACCTAACCTATATGTTTTTCTGCCTCTGGAAGTGGAATGTAAAAATGGGGAAATAAGCTGCAATTTAAACTTCTTGCACGAATTGCTTTTTTTGATCATGCTTCAATTTTGCTGTTTCCAATTTTAATTAGGGTAAAAGAGGTGATGCAGGAATTCCTGGTGAGCCTGGACCAAAAGGAAATGTGGGAAAAATGGCAAGTAACAATTTATACTAAATTATCAATGCTGAATTGTTCTTGGAGCTGACGTGGGTTTAGGATAGGGTGGAAAATAATGCTGCTGTTACACCTACCCAGTTGCACCATTAACTCGGCAGCAGCTGTAAGTTGAGCTAGAAGAGGCTCAACTCATTCCCCACGTATGTTGCAGATGTCCCAGGAACCTAGTTGTGTTGTTACCCGTCTGAAGTGAGGACATCAAATCAGTTTTCAAATATTTGAAGAGCTACCTCAAAGAGGAGAGAAAGCAACTGTTTTTCTTTGCCACTGGAGGCAAGGCGAGAAGGATGGTTTCAAATTGAAGCAGAGCAGATTTAGATTAGATCTCAGGGGGGAAAAAATCTTCCTTGCTATTAAGAACAGTAACAGTGGAGTAGACTGCCCAGGAAAGTTGTAGAATTTCTTTCATTGCAGGGTCACTTCAGGACTTTTGCTGCATCTCCATGAAAAAACAATGAGACTAATGGTCCTAAATCATCTAGGCACTTATGAATATTTTGTTCGCAGACATTAACAAAATAGATCCAGGGCTGACAGCTGCATGCCATTGGTGGTAAAAGTATACATTTGTTTGTAGTCTACTTTTGTCACTTCTAGGCCAAGAGAAGCTCTTTCCAAAGCACTCACAGAAATAGGGGCTATTCCTAGGTCAGTCAGCTGCTGAAGCAGAATAGAATGAGCTTTAAAAGCAGTTTTAAACTGGTTTGTCTGCATGAAGAGACTGTGGACCAGCATATCTGTTTTACCGCAGCCACTCCCAGCCCAGCCTCTCTGGTGCAAACCTTGTGCAAAGGCTGTCTGAGATCAAGAGGTGCATAGCAAACAATGCAGATCTTCAGTTGCACTTTCAATCCAATTATCTCAATACTCATGACAAACGTTAATGAATTACCTCTGGTGTCTCTGAGGTAAGCAAACATTTTACCAGGGAGAAAGCTGAGTCAAAGGAAATTACATGACTTTCCCATGGTTGTACTGAGAGGGAAGGGAATCCCTGTCACTGTTCAGTAAGCATTGCTAGGATTCAGCCACAAAAAGTAGGAATGTGATTCCAGAGGCATAGCTGCACTTGAGTGCATGGGTAGCAATGGTACACAAGGCTGAATCGGGGGATGCACTGCCTGTGGCCAGGCTAGCAAGGCAGAGACTGTTACTTTGGCATCTGCCCTGTTCCACCCCACTTTGTAACACCACTGTAGGATGCCACCCTCTACACTTTTCCTCTTTCAAAAAGGTTACACTTGAAATTATATAGGCCCTGGCACTAAACCAGGAATACCTTTGCTGAATTCAGTGGAATTAAATGGACAATATTAAAAGGATGGTATTAAAAGGATGTCATTACGAAGTGGTATTAAAGAGATGAAGAACTGGGCTCAAGACCCGGAGAAAGCTCAAAAAGGTTATACCATCTATTGTGATTGTTGTTGTGATTATCATTTATTCCAACGTTTGCAGGGCACTGCAGGGGATGCTGGGAGAAAAGGTGATCCAGGAGACCCAGGGCTTCATGGACATAGGGTATGAACTTATTGTATAAAGTGTGTGTGATTTTTACATATGTATGTATTTACTTTACATGAAAACCTGCTCTTTTAAATTTAGATAGGAGGTTGCTCAGTGATGACATTAGCTTTTGGGAGGTTTTTTGTCCTAGATTTACAATCTGGATGTAATCATCTAAACAATTAATACAACAACATTTATTTGGAATGGGAGCTTAGCTGCTTGATTATGTCATTTTGAAGTGTGAATTCTATATTCTCGCCAGCAGAATGAAAATGCGTATTTGTTTATATGAAAATATTGTGTAATACTCTGAGCTACCATGGCAAGGGTCAGACTGTCAGAAAAAAAGGAGGACCCAGAGTTCATGAATACAATTGTCTCTCCATATTAGTGCTCGTGAAAACACCAATCAGGGCATGCCATGCATAATTTATTATTTAGACACCCAAGTATGGGTAGCTGATTACACATACAAATATGATTAACTTTATATGCAAATTTAAACAATATTGATGTCCCTAAGTGTGCCTCCTCTGAAAACAGGAACTTAAAGTGCAATATCCAAAATGCTAAACAAGTATTTTTTTATTTTCTTTTTCATTTTTTTAAAAGCATTAAGTAAGAAATATATGTAACTCTCTGCCAGGCACCAGTCAACAGCACCAACGGCCAGGCTCAAATTTCAGGGTATCCAGTTTCTATCAAGCTTGAAGTTCGAATCATGGCTTATGTTGGGTTTCAAATTAGTCTATAATACTTAACTGGAAAGCTAGAATCAAAGTAGCTATGCCAAGATTTCACTCATCTCTGGGTGCATCTACACATCGCCATACATCTACGATGTTGCTACGGTGCTGTGCTGTAGTGCTTCTTTTCTGGAAGTACTAAAGCACAGCACAGTAGCCGCCTGTACCTCTCCATGCGGGTGGTGCATGCTTAAATTTGCCTGCTACGTCGCCATAGCAAAACACTATAAGCAGGGAATGTGCTGCTATGGAGAGGTAGCAGGCAATCACATGGAGATCCACATGATCACTTCATCACCATAGTGGTAAGTAACAATTTATACTAAATTATCACCATAGCACGATAGAGTGACATCATCGCAGTACAGCAATATGTAGACACTCCCTCTGAAATTGTGTCTAGACTCCACTCAAAACTAAGTCTTTTTTTAATCCTGGTCAAATAAAGTGCCCAGTTAATTTCCTGCTATGATACATTGATGTTTAGGAGAAGTGATGTTATATCTGAATTTTAAGCATGCTGGGCATATCTACATGAGATGTTTACTGCAGAGTAAACTAATTCGCTTTGCAGTAAATATCCTGTGTCTACATGTGTGGCCCTATTAGGCCATGGGAAGCTAATTAACTCCACTGCAAGTGTAGTACTATCCTGCTGTGGAGTTGTATTTTTTTTACTCTGCAGCACTGCACAAGTAGATGCTGATGTGACTGGCTGGGGCACAAGGGTGCCTCAGTGTGAGGGCTGCTTGCCAGCTAGACCCACACTGGAGCACCCTCATGCCCCAGCTAGCTCCATCACAACATGTTGAGCTGGGTTGGAGCAGCTCCAGACTGGCAGGTAGCCCCAGCTGTGAACATGGTGTGGTCCTGGATGCATCTGTAAACGCAGCACCCAAGAGCAATAAATTCCAGCACAATATGTGCCAAAGTTTATTGCATCACATTAATATGCATATGTAGATGCGCCCACTGAGTACTTCTCCCCATGTACATTTTTATTTATTCTTTGTTCTTTCTCTCTCAAATTCCCCAAAATAAAATATCCAGACTGAAACAGTAGCAGCTGTAATGATTTTGGAATTCTTAAGGTCACAACAGTATGATACACAATCAGATAAAATAGTTCAATTGGCTTATCTCATGAGCCATTCTTACAGCTTATTGTCATTAACTATGGAGTAAAACTATTTGAAGAGAAGTAGTAATCTGTAATCTTTGTTTTTATAGGGGCCAAGAGGACCAAAAGGAGAGCCCTCATTTCCAGTAGGTATCTCTAGCATAGTCTATTTTTAGGAGTTTAGAAATCACTTGGCCAGATGAGCACTTTTATTTTTCCTTTTTCTACCCACAGGAGTGTGGCCTAATTAACTATGTGCGCAACCACAGCCGTAAGTACTGCATCTTCCTGTGTAGTGTTAACAGCTAAAATGATATGCTGGGGGAAGATAAATAAGCTCTTAGTAGGCACTTGGGAATAATCAATGCTTTGTTGAATAACGAAGATGGCTCATGTGTCCTTCAAAGGAATGCATGTGTCACAATTACCCAGCCTGCAACTGAGTGGCATAAATCAATCCTTTATAACAGTGGTACTCAACCTCTGGCCTGTGGGCCAAATCCAGCCCACAGGGCCATGTCATCTGACCTGCGGGGCTCCCCACAGGTCTGGAAATTTGGTGATGGGGGAACAAGTGTCAGTATTAATTACTGAGGCTCTGGAAGCCACTGTGATGATACTACCACTGATCCTCTGGGGTGCCACTATATTCTGGACCCATGGGGGTGATAAAGTGGTCCTGCATGCTAAGTCACTTTGGTGCATGGAGCTGGGCTAGCATGTGTTGGGCCACTCCAGTGTGCAGGGTCAGATCCAGTATATGCAGGGTCAGATCCATGGTGCACGTGGCCAGATCCATGGGGTCACTCCATGTCTAGATCTAGTGTGCTAACCCCATGCTAGATACAGCATGTGGACTGACTCCACCTGCATGATCTTGCTTGTGGAGTTAGAAGGTTGAGCACCACTGCTTTATACAGAACATAGGCCTGCTCATACATCCTTGTTCATAAGAGTAGTCCTAATTTTCAGTGACAATTCAGATGAGTTGGGAATATTTGGGAGCAGAGAATATTAGAGAGCATATTGGAGTGTTTTAGCCCAGTATCTCTAACTATAGACACTGCCAAAGCACAAACTCAGGAGTTTTGCTGATCTTCTGAGTAATATCTATTATTGCCCCAAATGCTGTGGAAAAGCAAGAACTGTCCCAATCTACAGTAGGTACATATAGAGCAAAATAAAGGCCAGATCCTGAACTCTCAGTACATGTAATATATGTAAACTGAGAGATTTTTTTTTCATTCACAGGGTTTCTGGGAAATAACGTGTGGGCAATGTCTATCACTAATTGTTTTATTTTTAAAGGTATTTTAGGAATATATTTTTTTTTAAATCTGCTAATACATATTTTTCCTTTTCCTTTCCTTCTCTTTTCCCTTTTTATGTTCAGCTTGTTGGAGTGGTAAGTACCACTTATTTTAACCAAAATGGTAAAACTTATTAATGCTTCTAGTGAAGGTAGTTAGGCAGAGGCCTGACTAGCTAAAACCATTTTTTTTGTTCTGGAGTTTTGCTTTTTGGTAGATCAATTACAGCTTTTCTCTGACTAACTGAGCACTAAAACTATAGTTCCATAAAGAAAGTATGCTACTTGCTCCCTGCCCATTTTGTCTCTGCTTTTCAAACTATCAAACTTTTCTTCCTGCAGCTGCAGTGTTTTGCTTTTCTTTCTCTTTGGCTTTCCTCTGAGCATGTTATACTGATGGAGATTTAAAAATAAAGATTCACTCTGCTTTGATTTGCTTTTGCTTTTGAGCACCTCAGCATGTCCCGATCATCTAAATCCAGATTGACTAATATCAGAAGAGTTCAGCAGCTTAACATAGCCATCAGATAAAACTGCATAAATAAGAGTTATTTTTCCCCCTTTTTGCCTATTTTGTTATCTGATTTTCTAGGTGTAGCTAAAAAATAACCAAGCTGCTAAAAGGGACATCTGTTGCTTCAGTCTCCTAAGTTATTTCATTTCTACTTATGACCTGATTTTTGAGAGCTGCTGGACACCTTCAGTTATTAAATTCAGTGGAGCCTACCTCTGATCAGCATCTCTGAAATTCAGGCCACTGTTGTAAATCGTTGCATGTCTCTAAATCACTTGCCTTCAAATTACTAGCATTTCCAATCCTTTATTTCATTTGTTTCTGGAGTTGTTAGGCCCCATTTGGCTGACGCTCTCGAATGTTGCAATTGCCAGATTCAAGGCATTTTCTTTTTCTTTATCTTAATAGCATAGCTCTTTCCCTGCATTATTTTCTTTCCTTTATGTCTTCTTGTTGGTGTGTCTTAAAGATGCAAGAGACTGCTCCAGTCCTTGAACCTATGTATTTCTATGTCCGCTTGCTCTCTGCGTACTTTGTCCTCTATTCACCTCCCCTGGCCTTCTCACTCTATCTGTTTATATCTTAATTTCTTCTCTGTCCACCTTCTTTTTTACATTCTGCTCCCCAGGGTTGCCAATTCTTTGGTTTTTTCCCTGTGTTCTGATCTTCATCCCATTTTCCTCCCTCCCTTTCCCTTTCAATATATTTCAGGTCTATGTCATTATCATCTGATCTCCCCGGGGCACTGATGCACTCTATTCCAAATCAGAATCAGCGTTGGAAGTGATACTGATAACATAGGAAAAGTCCCCAGCAGCAACAACAGTGTAGAAAGTTTAGAAATCATGAGCTGGGAGAAAGGTTTGAAAAGCTTTGTTTTTAAGTGCAGGTTAGATGCATATTTGTCAGGGATGGCTTAGGCATATGAGGCATATCCTGCGTGAGTTCTGGCAATGGATTAGAGCAGTGGTCTCCAAAGTGGGGTGTGCAAGATGATCCACTGAACTTCTTATGTAAGAACTTCCAATATATGTATATTTATATAAATATAATAGGAGTGCATGCTCAAAATTTTTTTACTGATAGGGGTGCGCAAATATAAATATACATATATGGGGGTACATGCTCAAAAATTTTTTACTGATTGGGGTGCGCAATCAAAAAAGTTTGGAGACCACTGGATTAGAGGACAACTTGAAGTCCATTATAGCCCTACCACTTAATGATTCTGTGTTTCTCTCAAGTAAACTACCTTGTATCCTACTACTGACTCCCCATTCCAGCCCACTTAGCTGATCATCTTCTGATGCTTATATCTTCAGAGTATTTCTTCCTGTGCTGTAATGTTCTCTGGCTGAGAACCACCTTAATCTGCTTTACAGCCTCTGCCTGCCAAGTGTTAAAATTATAGTAATCTTCGTATTTCACTGGCTTTCTTTTAAGTCCTGTAGTCCAAATAGGAGTGTTGAAGTGGTGTAGCCATGATGGTCCAGGAAATGTACAATACTTCGTGGTATCTTTTATTGGACCTACAGTATAGATGGGAGAGATGTTTAACAAGCTTTTAGGCATGAAGTGCCCTTTTTCAGGTCTGGCAAAGCAGCAGACACAGACTATAAGCTAAATAACCCTTCCCTTGAAGTCCAGTATCTTCTATCTTCCTTACCACATGCCTCTGCCATTTGAAGTCATTGGAAATACTGAAATGTGTTTTTTTTAAATGGAAATTACCAAAATGTATTGGTGCTGTTAAGTAAGAAACAATATAAACAGTCAGCTTGCTTGTGCTTGACACTGTTAGGTCCCTGCAGTGGGAACAGCATTTTCCACAGGCAGAGCTCCAGAAATGCTCTCAGGATATGTTACGGGAAGGGAGAAGCTCCCTGCTGATCTCTGAATTTTGCCAGTTTTGTAGGCAATATAGTTCATGAGAACGTAAAGCAGAAAAAACAGTTTTGAATTCTCCCTGCCCTTTCCTTGGCTCCTGTTCTAAAAGGAGCAGTCTCTCTTTTGAAAGAACGCAGGGACTGCGGCTGTACTTAAGGAAAAGGCCATGTTTCAATCCTGAACTATGGCCCAACACAATCTACCTTTGTACCATTTTCTGCATGGTGAGTTTGTATCATCGTGTTATATCACAGCTCCATGGGAAGTAAAAAATAAATAGTAAACACCTGCTTTTTTAAAATTTTTGGTTCAAAAACCATCTGTTTTTTTATGTTTTAGAGAAACCGGAATGTCCAGTGTATCCAACAGAATTGGTGTTTGCCTTAGACTTATCTGAGGATGTCACCCCTCAGATATTCCAAAGGATGAAAGACATAGTTATATCAATAGTGAATGACACCAGAACGAGAGACAGCAACTGCCCCATTGGAGCTAGAGTTGCCGTGATGCAGTATGGTTCACATACACACTACGTGATCCGATTCTCAGAGTTCTACAACAAGAAACAGCTCATTGAAGAAGTAGAAAATCTGTCTCATCAGAGATCCAAGACTGTCCGGCATATTGGCAGTGCTATGAGATTTATTGCCAGGCATGTCTTCAAGAGAACGCTGCAGGCTCCTAATGTAAGAAAAATAGCAGTGTTTTTCAGCAATGGGCCATCTGCCGATGCATCTTCAATTAACACAGCGGTTCTGGAGTTTAGAGCATTAGATATCATTCCAGTAGTTATTGCTTTCAATGATGTACCCAATGTCAATCAGGCCTTTAAGGTAAGAAAGCCACTAATGTTTTATTCTTTATGTTTGATAAAAGACCTTGAAAGAACATAATATTTTACAGTATTCAAAACCCATGGGGTCAAATTAATCTCTGGTATAACTCATGGTCTTCTACAGAGGTATACTATTGCACAAATTTGGTCCATTTGTATTGATTATCTGTAACTATATCTGGGGTCAAATCTTGCAACTCCTATGTTAATGATTTATATCAAAGCTAGTGATTTAATTCACTGCAATAAAACTACTAGAATAAGGACTTTGAATACAGTGAATAAGAATTTTAGAATGTGCCTCTTAATCTAAGTATTTTATCAAAATGCATTCAAGGCCATGAGTCTGAATCACTACTGCCTTATAGTTTGTGAGGTCATTCACTAGACTTCATAGACTTCATAGACATTAGGGCTGGAAGGGACCTCAGAAGATCATTGAGTCCAGTCCCCCTGCCCAAAGGGCAGGAAGTCAGCTGGGGTCATAGGACCCCAGCAAGATAAGCATCCAATTTGCTCTTGAAGGAGTTCAATGTAGGTGCTTGAACCACCGCCGATGGCAGGCTGTTCCAGACCTTGGGGGCTCGGACAGTAAAGAAATTCTTCCTTATTTCCAGCCTGAAACGGTCTTGCAGTCATTTATAACTGTTCGACCTCGTCATCCCTTGGGGCACTGTGGTGATCAAGCATTCCCCCAGATACTGGTGGTCACCCCTGTGCGAGTTGGCAGCAATCTGATCCAGCTTCGGATCCAGCCACTTTGGATGCCAGGGATCTGATCCAGAGCTCCAGACTGGGTTTCTGCTTCAGTCTGGCCGAAGTGGTTCCAAAGCTTCAGAACTGCCTCAGAGATCTGGCCATAGGGTATAATGGGGAATCAGTGAAATATCTATAACTTTGTTGTTTAATGTCTGATTTGGATGAACTTTGCAGGGGTGGTAGCCTCTTCTGAGAGCATGAAGCTTGCCAAGTTTCAAGAAGATCGGTGCAGGGGTTTGGGGGAAACTGTACCTCAAATTCTTAAAAGCAAAACTCATGTCACGTCTGTATGTTACAACACAGGGGGGTGAAAACTGCAGAGATGGTAGCTCCTGGTGAAGCCACAAAGCCTGCCTGTTTGGGGGGAACTGCACCTCAAGCTGCGGACAAGCAAAACTCGTGACATGGGTGACACTGTGTGCATTAAGGCACAGCAAGGATGGCAGCTGCAGGGATGGTAGCCCCTGCTGCAGCCACAAAGCCTGCCAGCTGTCAAGGAGATTGGTGCAGGGGGCATGTGGGGCATTCCTGGCTGCTGACAGATAAAACTCGTGACATGGGTGCTTGTGCAACTGACTGTGTCAGTCTTGGAGCAGTTGATTGTATTGATTCTTTCCTCTCCTTAGTCTCTGGTTTTGTAGATGTTAATTGATGTTAAATAACTGGTTACATTAGCTAGGTACTGTATATTGAGCTGGTCCCTGAGTGAATCATGATTGATTGGTAGCTGGTAACACAGTAGCTTAGCAGCCAGGCCTGCAGTAGTGTCTCCCATGCCCCAAGACAGACAGTTGCACAAGCACCCACGTCACGAGTTTTGCCTGTCAGCAGCTAGGGGTGCAGGGCCCCAGAAGCCAAAACCCCTGCACCCATCTCCTCAACAGCTGGCAGGTGTCATGGCCATAGCAGGGGATACCATCCCTGCAGCTTTCATCCTTCCGCGCCTTAACACACACAGTGTCACCCATGTCATGAGTTTTGATTATCTGCAGCTTGAGGTGCAGTTCCCCACAAACCCCTGCACTGATCTTCTTGAAATTTGGCAGGCTATGTGGGCTCACCAGAGGCCACCACCCACGCAGTTTTCACCGCCCCCCCCCCCCCCCCCCCGGTGTTGTAACACATAGCAGAGACATGAGTTTTGCTTTCAAGAATTTTTGGGTGCAGTTCTCCCTGAGCTCCTGCAACAATTGTCTTGAAACATGGTAGGCTTTGCGGCCTCACCAGGGGCCACAACCTCTGCAGTTTTCACTGCCCCCATGATGTAACACATACATGTGACATGAGTTTTGCTTTCAAGAATTTGGGGTGCAGTTTCTCCCAAGCCTCTGCATCAATCTTCTTGAAACTTGGCAAGTTTCATGCTCTCAGTAGAGGCTACAATCCTTACAAAGTTCATCCAAACCAGACAAAAAACAACAAAGTTATAGCTATTTAATCGATTCCCCATTATACCCTATGGCCAGGTCTCCAAAGTGGCTCTGAAGCTTTTCCGAAGTGCTTTGGAAACTCCAAACTGCTTTGGAAATCCTAACGAAGCCAACACTTTGATCCGGACATACTGCTTCAGATGCAGAAGTGTCTGAAGCTTCTCTGAATCCAAAGCTCTGTCCAAAGCCTCGCACAGCCCTATCATTCATCCATGTGCAAAGTGAGTGCATTACCACAATGGGGAAAGGCAGTAAATGAGAACACGAGGTGCAAGGTAGTGGAGAATAAAGGTCTGAGAGTTTGACAGATGTACAGCTTTCTACCTGGGCTCTCTTTTTAGCCAGAAATAGTTCATTGAGTAACAGTCATTGAATCAAGAAATGGTAGAAATTAGGTTCAATAGTCTGTAAAGAAAAATCATGATTTGTAATTATGTAGTAACCTATGCATGTCACTGATGAGATAGATACCTCAAGACAAAGGGATTGCACAGCTGAAACAGAGGGCACACCTTGGTTTAAAGAATTTTCATTACTACTCATGATAATACATGAAATGGAAAGAGCCCAGTTTGATAGTCATGGATGAGGTTGCATTGGTAAAACTTCCACACAGAAGCACCCTATGGCAAACTGGGCAAATTTGGTGTGGAAATCCCTGAACATGGAGTCCTACATTTTACAAAATCATCTTTTAGCAGAAGAGTTTAACGAAAAAAAGAGGAATTGGAAAAAAATATATTTCTCCAGAGAGACTAAGTTATGGTTGAATAGTGGCAGGAAATACCAGTTTTGCTTTTTTTCTCCTTTTTTCTGTCTTATACTTGCTCTGACATAGCTTAGTAAACTACTTTTGGATATGGTTCCTGCCCAGCAATCTCTCCTGTTCTTTGGTGAGATTTCCAGGTATTTATAGCCCTACTATTGTATTAGGATAGTGATTCTCAACCAGGGTGCCATGAGATGGTTTCAAAGGTGGCACAGGGTCCTATGCAAATGTTAGCACTGTTAATTGGAGAAACACAATTCACAAGAGAAACCCAGATATTTTAATTAGGAATTGATAGTACTAAAAACTTTTGACCTGTTGTGGTCTTTCTGAGTTCTTTGCAATGGAAGAATTGCTCTATTATGTAGCATATTCAAAAAAGTGAAAGCTAAGAGCTCATATTTTCTGAGGGGCTCCTTGATTCTAACAAGGGGTAACCTTGAGTCTAAAACAGTTGCAAACTGCTGTATTAGGATAATACTTTTGGGGGCTAAATATTACAAGAATATTGCAAGATGTTCTTTGTCATAGGAACATGTCAGATTCATTCCCTTACATGACTGTCATTACTCAGGGCACATTAGACTCATTTGTCCTGCTGGGACATGATAGAACAAGGAAGAGATTCAACTTCTATTTGGAAGAGAAAAAAAAGCCAGTGGGAATTTTACAGCTTGTATAGTCTCTAGAGTAATATTGCAGCTAAAGTGATTTTTCAGTAAAACATGTTTGCGTCTGCCATAGATTTCCAAAGAAATCATGTAAGAAGAGGAGCTGGGATCCAAAACCACAATGCTATAAAGATACTTTTAAGGGAAAACAGTTTAATACAGCAGTGTTAAAAAACCTGCACAAACGGGCAAAACACTGGAGATCTTGGCTTTAGAAAAGTTGAAAGAGTTCAAGGCACAATTTGGCACAAAAAATCTGGAATTCGCAGATGTCTTAAATAATTCAATCTTAACATGCCTCTACATCAGTGTTGGCTAAAATGTAAAATCCTTAAATAGATGCAGAAAGCCTTTGGGGAATTTTCAGTATAACCCTCTTCTTTTTGAGACTCACCCCATGGATTGAAATCTGTTTAAGATGCACAGTGCAAACTTTCATATACAAGAGGCAGTAAGGCTTTCTTAGGGTGATATCTTTTATTGGACCAACTGTGTTGCTTTCATATGTCCTTTACCTCATCATCCTTTATCTTTCCTCATGAAGTAATTATTTACCTCACTTTGCTTTTCTACTCTGGCAACAAATATAAACTGTATTGTTGGGTTGTCCAACATTTGAAAAAATCCCAGATTCAGAATATCATATGTAAATTTTTGGAGACAAATTCATCCCAGATGTGACTGACACAACATGAAGTTATATTCAGGGATAAGCTGGGTGCCCTCTATATTGCTTGTCATATTTAACATTCACAGAATGTCCAGCACAAAGGTTACAAAATTAAACTAAGAAAGAAATTATATCAGGTTTAGAGAATTTTTCTGCAAAAATAACAAAGGCATTGGCTTTTTTCTATTTGTACTGAATTAGTTTTATACTGTTCATTCTGTCCCCAAATAAGATGAGTAGTAACAAAGTTATGGAAACTCAGTTACAATGTGAACTTCTTTGTCAGTCATCAAACCATCCAAAGAGAATTAAAGTGCTGGCAGGCAAAGCTTTACACAAAGTTCAACTTTATTACTAGAGTTCTTCCAGACTTGATAAGTAAGTTGCACTAATTCATAGACAATTGTAACAAAAAAATATGCCCGCATGGAATATATTAAGAGTTTAAATATTTGTGATGATTCTGTTGGCTGTGAGACTTGATTTACCAAAAGTGATTATGAGGTACCTTGCATTGCAGATTCTTAGGACACTGCTACATGTTCAAATTAAAGCTGGATAGAAACGAGCTATTAAATTCTTACACATTTTCAAGCATTCGTTTTGTAGCTGGTTGTCTCATTTTATAACTGGATGGATATTAGGGCTGTGCAAAGCTTCAGGTGGTGATCCAATTTGGAGATTTGGCCCAATTCAGTGGCCGAATTGCCGAATCCGAATCGAATCCAGGGACCAATTTCAAGGTCTGAATTGATTCAAAGTTCTCCGAATCTTTGGAAAAGATTCAGAGAGCTTTGATGATTCGGGCAGTCCCCAGTGGCTGCAGCTGGACACTGTGCTGGTAAGTACGGGGGGGGGGAAGGGACCATGGAGGGACCCCTGCCAGCCCTCTGGCTCCCCCAGCCCCGCCACAGCTGCCCCATCTGCCCCAGCTCCCAGCCCTTTAAAGAAAAGCCCCAGTGCTTACTGGGTGCTGGCGGGCAGGGGGGACAATCTCTGCTGCCCCTCCCCACAGCCTCACACTGCATGGGGGGGCTCTGCACAAGCCCCCTAATGCCCCCTCACTTCCACAGCCTCCCCCCAGGGGGGCCACACCCAGGCCAGCTCTGGCCATTTAAGGAAAAAAAAATGGAGAAAAGCCCCAGGCCTAACCACTCCTGCAGCAGCCTCAGGGCTTCAGGAGGCTCATGCAGAGCCCCCACATGGCTCAGGGCGGTGGGGTTGTCCTGCACCAGCAGGAGTGGTGAGTGTGGGGCTTTTCTCTGTTTTTTTTTTCCTCAAAGAGCCAGAGCTGGCCTAGGTGGGACACCCATGGGGGTGGGGCTGGGGGAGTTAGGGGGGATCAGGGGGCTTGTGAAGAGTTCCCCATGCAGTGGGAGGCAGCGGGGGGCAGCAGGGATCACCCCCCCCTGCCCAGCAGCACCTGGTGAGCTGGGGCTTTTTTCCCAAAGAGCAGGGAGCTGGGGCAAGTGGGGCAGCCATTGCCGGGTTGTGGGGGATGGGCCTGGCTGATTGGGAGATTCAGAAATTCAGCAGCAGCCAAATCTCCAAATCAGATTCGACTGAATCGGTTTGAAACAGTGATTCAAATCACCAAATCATAGATTTCATAGACATTAGGGCTGGAAGGGACCTCGGGAGATCATTGAGTCCAGTCCCCTGCCCAAAGGGCAGGAAGTCAGCTGGGGTCATAGGATCCCGGCAAGATAAGCATCCAATTTACTCTTGAAGGTGTTCAATGTAGGTGCTTGAACCACCTCTGCTGGCAGACTGTTCCAGACCTTGGCGGCTCGGACAGTAAAGAAATTCTTCCTTATGTCCAGCCTGAAACGGTCTTGCAGGAGTTTGTGACCGTTCAACCTCGTCATCCCTTGGGGCGCTCTGGTGAACAAACATTCCCCCAGATCCTGGTGGTCACCCCTGATAAACTTATAGGTGGCCATCAGATCACCCCTGAGCCTACGCTTTTCCAGGCTAAAGAGTCCCATGGCTCTCAGCCTGTCATCGTAAGAGCTGTTTCCTGACCTCTGATCATGTGCGTGGCTCTCCTCTGGACTCTCTCAAGCTTCTCCACATCCTTTTTGAATTGTGGAGCCCAAAACTGGACGCAGTACTCCAGCTGCGGCCTCACCAAGGCCGAGTACAAAGGGAGAATGACGTCCCGGGATTTGCTCGAGAAGCATCTATGGATGCAAGCCAGCGTTTTGGTCACCTTACTAGCCGCAGCATTGCATTGGAGGCTCATGTTCATCTTGTGGTCAATGATGACCCCCAAGTCTCTTTCTTCTGTAGTGCTATCCAACGTAGCACTGCCGAGCCTATAAGGATGCTGAAGGTTTTTCCTCCCAAGGTGGAGAACCTTGCATTTTTTGGTGTTAAACACCATCAGGTTCTCATCCGCCCATTTGCTGAGCTTGTCCAGGTCAGCCTGGATCACTCGCCTATCTTCTGGCATGGATGCTTTGCCCCAAAGTTTGGTGTCATCGGCGAACTTGGCCAGTCCACTCCTGACTCCAATGTCCACATCATTAATGAAGATGTTGAACAGGATGGGTCCCAGGACAGAGCCTTGAGGGACCCCACTGGTTACAGGGCACCACGATGAGTGACTGCCATCGATTACAACCCTCTGGGTCCGACCACGAAGCCAATTTCCCAGCCAGTGGATCGTGGTGGAGCCAAGGCCACAAGTGGCCAGTTTGGCCAAGAGGTGATCGTGGGATACCAGATCAAAAACTTTTTTGAAGTCAAGATATATGACATCAATCTCTTCTCCCTCATCCAGGTGATAGGTCACCTGGTCATAGAAGGAAATGAGATTGGTCAAACAAGACCTACCCGCAACAAACCCATGCTGGCTATCCCTTAGGATGTTGGCGTCCGCCAGTCCATTAAGGATGACCTCTTTAATAAACTTTTCTAAGATCTTCCCCAGGATAGAAGTCAGGCTAATGGGCCTGTAGTTAGCCGAATCCACTCTCCTCCCTTTCTTGAAGATCGGCACCACATTGGCCTTCTTCCAGTCTTCGGGCACTACACCAGAGCGCCAGGAGTTTTCAAAGATCCGTGCCAGGGGCTGGGCTATGACGCTCACCAGCTCCTTGAGTACCCTGGGGTGCAGATTGTTAGGGCCGGCTGACTTGAAGGTATCCAGCTTCTCAAGGTGTTCCTTCACGAGGTCAGCATTTATGGAGGGTAGGGGATCCCCATCACCCAGATCTCCCTGTCCCACAGCAGGCATGGGCGTCCCATGGGACTGATGAAAGACTGACGCAAAGTACCTATTTAATAGGTTGGCTTTTTCCTGGGCGTCAGTTGTCAGTTGCCCCATCTGGTTTAGCAGGGGTCCAACGTTGCCCTTGCTTTTCCTCCGGCTCCCCACATATCTGAAAAAGGACTTTTTGTTGTCCTTGATGCTTGAAGTTAGTTGGAGTTCAGTTGCAGCCTTGGCTTTCCTGGTTTGCTCCCTGCAGGACCGGACCAGTGCAGAATAATCCTCCTTGGAGGTGAATCCCGTCCTCCATCCTTTGTAGGCTTTCCTCTTTAGCTGCAGGAGGTCCGCTAGGTCCCTAGAGAACCAGGAGGGCTGCTGTGCCTTCTTGCTGCCTTTCCTCCGTGTTGGAATAGATTTAGCTTGTGCATTGAGGATCGCTTCCTTGAGAAGCAACCACTCTTCTTGAACTCCCATCTCCCTGGGGTCACGGTCCCTGAGGGCCTGACCGACAAGCCTCTTGAGCTTGTCAAAGTCGGCTTTTCTGAAGTCAAGGACTTCTGTGCTGCTGACTGACTTGCCAGCTTTACGGCGGATGGTGAAGTTGATCAACTCGTGGTCGCTGTCACCCAGCTTCCCATCGATCACTAGGTCGCCGATTAGGTCGTCCCCCATAGCCAGTACCAGGTCGAGCAGTGCTTTGCCCCTCGTTGGCCCATAGACTTCTTGAGTCAGGTAGAGGTCATCCACGCACGAGAGAAAGCTTTGCAACCGCTCAGATTTTGCTGAGTGATCTTCCCAGGAGATGTCCAGGTAATTGAAGTCACCCATGACAACCAAGGTCCTGGAGCAAGCTGCCTCAGTCAGTTCCCGGGCGAACTCCTGGTCAAGCTCAGGACTTTGAGTGGCAGGTCTGTAGTAGACTCCCACCATTGTGTCCCCTGTGCCGTTTTTCCCATGAATTTTTACCCAGAGGGTCTCTAGCTGTCCATGCCGGTCACCAACATCAGCTTGCAGGGACATGTAGCTTTCCTTCACATAGAGAGCTACACCCCCGCCCCTTTTGTCAACACGATCCCTCCTGTACAGGGTATAGCCCTCTATACCCGTGGTCCAGTCATGGGTGGAGTCCCACCAGGTCTCCGTTATCCCAATGACGTCATAATTCTTTGCACTGAGCAGGAGGACGAGCTCCTCCTGCTTGTTGCCCAGGGTCCTGGCATTAGTGTACAGGCAGGCAAGTGTGCCCTTAGGGGCTCTTGCCTTGCCCACAGATTGTGCCAGGGCTGGGGCAGGGGTGGGCTCCCTTAAGTGCCTTGGTCTGCTGGCTTTGCAAGGGCCGCTCAGCGGGCCAGCAGTGGCAGTAGTCCCCCCATCCCCCACTGTGCCCCAAATCAAATCACTGTGCCCCAAATTGGCCAAATCTGAATCCGAAGTGAATACTATACTAATGGATATTAGGCCAGCCTAAATTTATTGCCCTAATAACCACTTAATGATGTAATATATGTTATCTGTGGCAGGGACCTTTGCTTCAGCAAGCAGAGCACAATCGTGTAGCTCTTCTGCAGCAGAACTCCCACTAAGATGGAAAGATCCATTTAAAACTAAGGCCCAGCTACTTTGTAAGGAGCATCTTGTACTTTTGAAGTAGTTATTTTTCACTGTGTTTGAGACAGACATGTTCTTTCTGTTTGGAAGAGAAGAGCACTCAGAGACGGATTCTTGGACACGTATCGGACTTAATTCAGCAGAAACCTGACATGAACTCAATTTTGGAAGAAATGTTCTAAGTAACAGGAGCTGGCTGGTTCTAGGATTTGAAACGCTCCAGCTACTAAGGAATGAAAAAAAATTACTGTTAAGATGCCAAGCCAAAGCCCAGCACAGCTGGACTGTAAATTCATCACTAAAGTTGTGGTTAGGAAGAATTTGGTAGCTTTTTTCTAATAGAAGAAAAATTGCAGGGTTACAGAGGCTCGTCATTGCAGAGACCATATATATTATTTCTGGTTTTGTGCAAATTTGTGATTGAACTTCTGGTTGTTGTTTTAAGAGTGAATATGCTTCTCTAAGAATGCCTAAAGTGAATACAGTTCTATATCTTTCATAAATGGTGCAAGACAGATGCACTTGCCTGCTTTACTACCGCCTTCTCTTGTTCTGTCTAGATGGATGACACTGGAATGTTTCAGGTAATAAATATAGATCCAGAAAGGAACGATACACTATTTTTACAACCATTTCATCTCTGCACACTGTGTTATGGTAAGATCTGTGTTCTATTTAAAATAACAATGTTAAACTGACTGAGATGTACTAATTATTTGGTGATACCTACTAGGGAGGCTAATATTTCTGATTTAGTTAGACTATAAGGTACAAATCTAACCTGCCTTGTGCCTGGCTTCAGTTTAATGCAGCTAAATACATCCCTTTGATCAAGGACAGTGTTAAAGAAAGTACTGAACTCCTTCCTGTGGTGTTAATTGGCTTATCTGGCCTTATTTCTTTGTTACATGCTGAATTTCTAAATGAAATGTAGTTAGCAACTACAACAATACCTTTTCATGACATAAGGACAACTTGCAGTTAGTCTGATCTGTGTTGCCAAGTTTAAAACTTATGAGAAAATATACTCAAATACATTAAAATATTCAAATTCTCAAGATGCTTCATGGGTTTCATGGTTAAAATGCAGTAGTTACTTATAGGTCAGTGGCCCACTGACTATATTTCATGCAGGATCAGTAGTTGCTCTGCCATTCAGACACCAGGATCAATGTCCTGTTTGGTCAAGGGTCTGCACCTACATACACACTAATGTGTAGTAGTTACTGCATATTTAATTTGTACTTGCTCAATAAACTCTTAACACAGAGTTGGTTAGCTGTGTTAGTCTGAAGTCGGACAAAAAGCAGAGCAGGGTAGCAGATTAGAGGCTAATTTATTCAGAGTGGTATTAACTTTCATAGGCAACAACCTACTTCATCAGATGCTATGGAAGGAGTGGTAGACAGAAGGAAAAGGGAGATGGGGTGGGGAGGGAAGGATGGAACAGATGCTGCTAAAGAGAGGTAATGACCTGGTTGGAACTTGAGATCCATTTTTGAAAGGTGGTGAATATATTTTGCATTCTATGCAGAGGTATGCAATATGATCAAGGCTGAGGAAATCTACCTAGTAAAGAGCTCCTAGAGGGTCCTTTGAAACACAAAGTATATGTCTTCACATTCAGTGTTGATAATTGCCACTACAATTCAAATTAATATCTTTCCTCAATAAACTTTGAACAACTCAGGAAATGATTCTTAGTGCTCTGATACCTACTACAGCTTTTAGATTACTGTGTTTATATATATATAGAGAGAGAGAGAGACTTTAGTCTGTTCAAATATCTTATTCCTTAATAGCCCAACTAAGTCTCAGAGCCACTGGATGTCTTTATAGTCCTAAATTTGTATTGAAATACATATAGCCAAAATGGTCACACATCATCTGAAAGTAGCAGATGGGAAGGAATTTTAATATAGTGAGATTTGCTCCTATAAAAAGCTGAACACTTCACAAGATCAACCCCTTAATTTTCTGATTTAATTCTACATTAAAGTTCATTAATTTACGATGTTGTTATGGTTGTGATGTGAATTCTTAAAGGTTAGTAGCTCTAATCCACTCATAGAACTGAGAGCTCAGCCATTCTCTTTTTACACTTGCATAAAGAGAAATACATACTACTTTTCTAGACTTATGGTTGAGGTGATATCTTTTATTAGACCAACTAGATTTTTGCAAAAAAAATCTAGTTGGTCTAATAAAAGATATCACCTCAACCATGAGTCCTGATTAGTTTTGCCACTAGACCAATACAGCTAAAAACCTACTACTTTTGTGTTTTTTTGCAGACAAGTGTAACCCAGATGCCTCCTGTATGCTTCCTGAACCCTCTCCACCACAGACCTATGTGGATGCTGCTTTCATTTTGGATAGCTCCTGGAAAATGAGTAGTGATGAATTTGAGAAAGTGAAAGTCTTCCTCAGCAAAGCACTTGATGCCTTTGACATTTCCTCTTACCCAGTTATTTCTGCTACAGGTGATAGAGTAGCTATGGTGAGCCATGCTCCACCAGGTTTCAAACCCAGGACACAGAAGAGCCCAGTAAAGGTGGAGTTTGATTTATCCACCCACAACAGTAAAATCTTAATGCAGAATTATATAAAAAATTCTCTTCAACAACTGAATGGAGAAGCTGCTCTTGGGCATACCATTGAGTGGGTAATGGAAAATATTTTCTTAGAGGCTCCAAACCCAAGACAAAACAAATTCATCATTGTTATATCTGCTGGAGAAACAAGTTCATGGGACAAGGAAATATTAAAGGAAGCATTGCTGACAGCCAAGTGCCAAGGATATGCTCTGTTTGTAGTTTGTTTGGGGCCATTGTGTAATGACAAAGAACTGGAAGAGCTTGCTAGCATTCCCTTAGAACAGCATTTGGTTCAGCTTGGCAGAACGCACAAGCCCGATCTTGGATACATAGAGAGATTTATGAAAGCATTTGTACGTCTCTTCCGGAGTAAGTTATTACTTTATAGTTCCATTCTTGGCTATCTAATTAAATTTCCATATTTATCCATTCTTAGACTTTTGTACTATCAACATTGGAGCCATTTGGTTTTTGTGACTGGCTTTACACATATGCAAATATGTCTAGAAGGATCTATACTAGCCTCCCTAATCTTGTTTCACATAGATTGCCTGGCTAGTTTCAGACAGCAATTACTGCTGGTCAATTCTGGCCTCTGCTAGTATATGAATTCATGTCTACTGATACTATTTCTGTAGTATTTAATCAATAGACAGCCAAAATGCTGACCTAATAGAGCCACAGAGGGGTGTGTTGTGAAGATTGTGTTGTTGTGATGCTAGGATATAAATTAAAAGAAACTGCTGATGAGGGATAGATCCAGTATTCTGGAAGGGTAACAACCTGTGCTGCTTGCAGGGGCTGATTTAGAGGAAGTTACTATATGTGTTTTGGCAGTCATCCTGACATGCTTGCTGTCTTAACATTGACTTGCTAATTGATAAAGTTAGGGGTTTTTGTATTAACATAGAACAAATGGTAAGATTTCTAGACCTCCAGGTAAAAGTGAACCTTTAAGGTACTGAACAGGGAGTGTGATCGAACAACTGCATTGTGCACCATTCTTAGGCATTATGCATATGCACAAAGAAACAAAAAATATTTGTACCAAGTCTACCAGTAGGGCTGCTGTCAAAATAATCCAATATGGATCAGATCAAATGTTGTAAATATAAGAGTGGTAAACTTCAAGCATAGGATATAGTTTACAGTATTCATTAAATGCTTGCCTGTTGAATGAAGCCAATGTTGGTAGAAAGTATTTCAAATTCCACTGAGTGGGTGTATTTCATGACTGCATCCTGCTTTCTTGTCAGGTTCAATTAACAGGTATCCACCAGCAGAGCTTAGGACACGTTGTGAGACAGCCAGTTTTCCAAGACTAACCCTGTGAGTCCACTAATTTTATTAAGACTTTTTTACATAAATGGGAAAATTGATATGAAAGTCTAAGGGTTCTTAGTGGTAGGGCTAATTCCTATCAAAAGCCCTGATCCTGCAGTCACTTGTATATATGCTTCACTTTATTTGAGTACTTCCACTGGTACCTTTGGGTTGGGAAGCAATTTCATTTTTTGCTATCAAAAGTAAGAGCCAAACAAAATTGTTTTTGGTTTATTGGAAGATACATCTGCAATTTTAAAAAATGATTTAAAACCAGACAAAACATCTTACCCCACACAAAATTTCCCCTCTGCAAAATTGTTCCTGGTTCCTCAGACTCCATGCTGACAGAGCTCCAACTGCCTTAGTCTCACAATAATTTATTTGCTTTTGTATGCTGTTTCAGATCCTGGTCCAATCAAGATTCTTAAATTCCTGGGTTGATCATTAGTTAAGATGCAGCACAGAAAAGGGGAAAGTCAAAAGAGCATGTTAACTAATCAGGCCAGTTATTTTTTCAGAGTACTGCCCTATGAAAATACTTCCTGTTTTCTAATTACTAGTTCTGGCACCCACACCGAAGGCTCAGCAGAAGAGTACGCCTCAGATGCACATCTTGCAGCTGTAGGACATTTATTCAGCATGTTACAGGCTGACCTCCATGACGACTTTCTAGATACTGATTTTATCAGCACTGCATATGAGGATTCAGCAACTGGAAACGAAACGGAACATGTGGATATAACAAATAGCAGTAATGAAGACTTATCCTGTATATGATTTGAAGTAAGTGGCACAAAGTTGGTCCATGGGCTGGATCCCACCTCCCCACAACTTGGGCTGAGGGACCAGTGGTGTCTGAGCCACAGCTTCTGTCAATCTTCCCACACCTCCCCCTGGCCCCAAGACTGGCTGCATTGGGCCAGTCAAGTCAGACTTGTTCCCTTCCTGGCTCTTACAAAGGGTGGGCCCTACAACACCTTCTGCCTACTCAGGTTGTGGTATAGGGCCAAGATTTGGCTATCATGAATTGTTTTTGTAGGGTAATATTACCTTACTACAAAGCCTATAGAAACAAGAACTAAGAAAGAATTGTTTTAGTTCTTTTTATGGATATTGTCATGTTTTGCTCTTTGTTTTGATTTACAGATGGACAGACTTCAAAATTCAAGGTAGTGACTGAAACTGGACACTGGCCTCAGGGTGAACAAAACAAATTATGAGGCATGATTCTGATATGCAGTATTTTTCCAAAGCAGTAATTCCTCTTTTCTAGATCTCTTTCAAGGTTGGGCAATAGCGAACAAGATTTCTTCTAGGTGCATCATGGAAGAAATCTTGCCATGATGTTTCACATCCATTATAACCTTCATTTTTTAACATTAGGCAAATGTCTTTTCTTTAAAGAAAAAAAAAAAAGAAAAAAAAAAGGCGGCAAACACAAATTCCAGGTCTGATTCTCTCCAGCAGTAAGTGCTCTCAACTCCCATTCACTTCAGTGGGAGGTGGAGGCATTTGGTAACTTTCAAGACCCTGACTTTAAAGAACTACCAGCTTTCATTCTGCTGGAACTCTTGGTGGAGCTGTCTGACAACAGAAGACACTGACTTGGTTACTGGAGAGAGGTGTTATACAAAGGGCTCCTGTACACGTGCACGGAGCCTGCTCTGATGTACTGAAAATCCAGCGTGTTGGAGCAGACTCAATTGATCAAGTCTGCTGGAATATGCAAACTGATGCGTCCCAGCATGTCTTCACACTAAAAAAAATGGTGGCAGGCCACTTTGAACTAAAGCTGATCAAACATATTTTATTTCAAAGTGCCCCACTACCATTTTTAAGCACGGGGTTGCTGATACACGAGACACCCAGGCAATTTTTAATTGGCATGGCTTGCTAATTAAAGTGCCCAGTGCCACATGCCACAGCATGTGTAACGCCTTGAGCCGTGATTCAGGTTCATTACCATGAAATTATTTTCCTCATACTGCTTTTACAGGCATAAGTTTCACTAACTAAAGATAAGAAGGCAATTTATTTGCTATTATGCTTCTTTAGACAAACAAAAACTAATTATAGGGCTGCTTTTTGACTGATTTACTTAAGACAAAGGAGCTAAATAAAGTAAGAATGCAGGAGTGCATCTCCTTGAAAGCAACAATTCTGCTTCAAATATGGCCTTTAATTCTGCATGCTACTTGGGTATTAAAGAACGGAGGAAAGCCTAAGTTGAACTAGTAAAAATTTTTGAGGGAACAGTTTTCTGTTTGAAAATGGTTCAACTAACCTAAAACAATGCATGGAAATGTTGACAGGGAAATTGGCTTGTTAGCTCATAAATTTTCAAAAAAAAATGTAGCTCTTGCAGAAAGTGCTTTTTAAATTGTTTCAATTTAGGGAAGATTGTATATTTCTGACTTGGACAGAAAAACTTCAGAATTGCAAAATTTCACACGATGGAAGTGCTGGTGCCTACAAAGCTCTACTTGAGGCAATTTCATTCTATTTGTACTTTAATATGATTTTGATATGAAAATGTCTTAGGATTTATTTTTATATAGTGAAACGTCAAGTTTAACTGGCATGATATCAAAAGTAGTATAAAAAGACTATGGTAGTGCTAAAGTGAGGTAGCTGAGAAGGTCCAGGAATGATATGAAAAGTAAGATATTTTGGGGGGGGTGATATCTTCTATTATAGACCAACTGCATGGCTGGAATAAAGCAAGACAAGCTTTTGAATGCAAGATGTTTTCAACAGGATCTAAAGTACTTCTCTCAAGTTTCATACATGTAACAGTATTATGAAAACAGCGGAAATTGCTAAACAGAATTGCTAAAACCAAATGTGTTCCCCATAAGCAGTATTATCTGTAAGGCTAAGAGTAAATAAAGTCATCTTAGATGAATATGGGAAACAAGTTGAGCCCAAAACACTCTTTTGTAATATAAAAGTCAGTGTCAACAGTACCATACTCACACACTATACTGTATATAATTCAGATCAGCTTAACGTTTTATGGCTGTTTTTGAAGTTTCACTGCTCACCTCTTTTCTGTATAAATCTCTCACCTTCAGTGAAAGCCATTTCAAAGGGGATAGTTTTACAATGTACCTTCTGTTACTTTGTTACTATCATACTGAACATTTTTAATGCACTTTATACATGTCATTACACTAATTAAAACTACTTACCTGACACATCAGTTGGTGTTTTGTTTTACAAGATAGCAATAGCTAAGAGCAAATGCAATGCACGTATGTCAGTTAAGACATCAAGCCTAGTGACAGTAAGAGGAACATTTACTGGCCAGCCAGCGCATCCACACAAAAGCCAGTTTGGAACGGCTTGCTGATAGGAAATAAAACAAGCCACAGAATCCACACACATACCAAGCTTATTACCCCTTCATTTTTCTTGCCTCAGTATTATGGAATTGGAGAAGCCATTATTCCATCTTTGTGTTGCTTATGATTTCATTACCACATGAGGAATAGAAAGGCAATGTGTAGAAAAGAAATTCTAAGCAATAGGAACTGGTTTTCTGTTTCCTCTTATATAGTAAAATCAAACTAATAAGATGACTGCTGGTGACACAAGTAAAGCAGACTCTTGCATGTAGTGGAACAATATGCCAAACAGGTGTTAAAGGTCCAGTATCCCACAGGGATATAGGGACAATAGATACTGCAGACAAAATAACTGTACAAGAAAGCTCAAATGCAGTTTATTATGCATGTTTAATCAGAGTATACATAGATGCTAGTGCAACAGGTTCTTTTTCAGTTCTCAGACTCAATGTAGAAAAAAATCCGACTTCATGCTCTTTTTAAGAGTTAGTAGCTTTCTTTGTTTAAGAAGCCTCACATTGCAAATTATAAACTATTTCCTTAGAAGTTCCTGAAGAATACTATGGTTACCACTAGACTAAAGACAATTTCTTCATGAACCACTTTTGTTTAGTTCTTCAAGGAGTACTACAGAAACCACGCAGCTTTAATAAAATAAGGGATCTGCAAAAGAGTCTTTAATGAGTTTGGTTAATATTGATATCTGTCTTATGGTCACCTTCATATTCTTCAGACTCCATTCTGTTCCATGCTCTGGAAACAATTCTCAAAAGTTTTAGTATAATTCTATTTCTTTATTACAAATATTTACAGACTATATATTAGTGCAACTCTTATTTCCACACTTTAACAATGCCATCTCTTGATGCAGTTACTATAAATCCTTGAGTAGTCTGGAAAGTAGCAATATCTGTGATGATGTCATGGTGTCCGACTGGAAGAGACTCTGGACCCCGACGCGGAGTCTCATCTGTAGGTCCTGCCTTCTGCTTGTTTTGAATTTCCTATCCAGAAAAAATAGAACCATTAATTTCAGAAAGTTTCATTTATAAAATGTGGAAAATCTGTTTTTGAGAGACAGGTTCTCATACTGACAAGCTAGAAAGACACATTTTAAAAGGAAAAAAATTACTTTTACAGAAGTGCTCAGCCTGCAGTTTCTGAACATAGGTCAGTGCAGATGTCTGTCCCTTTTCCCCCTCATAATCTAGCTTCTTTATCTTACACTGAAGCCACTGTTCTGTCCTTTGTGATTTAAAAAATGACACTGGTACTCTGACTACTACAACACCAATGAAATGATTAACAGAAAATATTCACTTGCCACCCTGATGGAGAAATCCTAACAAGTGTCATTGCAGTTAGCTTGTCTTCAGAGTTTTAAACCAACAGCAGGAATTACGGTTTTTATTAAGCTTTGTAGGAACAAATATTCAAGTTTTGTACGTTTTTATTACAATCACTACATAAAACAAGTACTTTTGTTTTAATTGACTCCATAAAGGAAACTTATTTTGATATCTGCTTAAAAAGGAAAAACTTTTTATGAAAAAGCTGCACTGATTTACATTTTAAAGAGATAGGTAAAAAAATCTTCCTTGGTATGTTCAGGCGGGTCTTATCCAATAAGTCAATACAACTCATTATAAAGTCATATATAACAATCAGTAGTATTGTTAGTGACAGTGGTTGTTCTAAGGTATACATTAATGGGCGCAGAATTCAGAGATGAGAATGTTTCTATAGTTTTCTGATGTATTTTGTTCTG
This sequence comes from Crocodylus siamensis, assembly GCF_052110815.1. Classification (NCBI taxonomy): domain Eukaryota; kingdom Metazoa; phylum Chordata; order Crocodylia; family Crocodylidae; genus Crocodylus; species Crocodylus siamensis. The sequence goes on along the minus strand of NC_143399.1, from coordinate 135,054,596 downwards.
CTTGTTTTCTAGCCCTCATAACAGAACATAATTTAGTTCATTTTAACAGCATTTATTATTGACACATTTATTATTGACAGTATTGTTTAAATATTTTCTGTACCCATCTGATACAGCCTATATAACGACCTACATATAGAACACCTTAATAGTGACTAGCAAGCCAAGATGTTCACTGTTAAGTGTCTCAGTTTCAGTAACTTTATCACAAAGATTCAACTAAGGTACTAGGCACCCCCCCACCCAAGTATTTTGTAAACATTACCTACTTCTTTTTTTTTTTTTAAATAATCCCTTCATTATTATTATTACCTCTAAATAATAACTCAATGATTAAGAGGATGCCAGTCTCTATCTATAGAACACTGACAACTGCAATACAAGTTTCCCCACCAACATGTCAGTATACTTGAACTCTGACATGGCAGAACCACCCCTACAGACAAACAAGATATGATTGTGGGTGAAAGAAGGACTTGGGGACAATAGGATACCTGAACCACTTCTGTGCCTTCGATTATCTTCCTATAATAGGATACTGATGGACAATTAGCGCTTCCTGCAACAACGTATGATCTCTCAGGATAAGCCAGATCCCAAAACCTACAGAAAAACAAGACGGACAAATGTGAGGACAAATGCTCAAATCTGCTTATATTTTCATGCTATTTTCCCAATAGTCTTCTTGCTTTCTGTGGTAAGATTCAGTTAAAACAGAAACACTAAAGCAAAGTTCCAGGTTATAAATACAAAAAAAAAAATACTAGTTTAGTTTCTATCTCGCAATACACCAATAATTGCACTACTTCTTCTAACACAACACATCAACCACTTCATTAAAAAGGCAGGCAGTAACTCCATTCTAAAGATAAGGAAGTGAAGTCTCCTAATGTAAAAAAAAGAGTAAGCGGCACTGTTCTCTACTCGCTGTTGCTTTTATATAAGAAGTGGACATAACCAAATACTGATGCCTAGTGTAATGGGACTACAAATAATAAAAGCAATAATACTAAGAAGCAAACCCTTGTAGCACAAGATTACATATCTTAATACTCAGGCACATCTCATTCAAAAAGATTGCTCATATTATTTTTACCTTATTTTCATATCTGAACCTGCTGTCAGTAATATGGGATTTCCAGCTGCAGGGCTACAGTATATTCCATGAACACTGTGAGGTGAAGGCTAGTGAGAAAAATGAGGACATGTTACTTCTTTCAAAACCACTTCTGTGTGTTGCCTGACTTCACAGAAGGAAAACCTTCTGTACAGCTTGTGAAACACTGGTTTTCACTTTGTGACAAAATACTAATCCACTTTGTTAAGTGGTTAAATCTTAAAATGTACAGAGATAAGTAACTTCTGGTTTTGTATTGTTTTGTGAGCAAAAGGAACAACAGACCTAACTCTTCTTAGGGAGGACACAAAACTCCAAGTTTCCAAAGAGGTATTCCCAAGTGAAATTAAATTATCTTTGACAGAATTGGGTGCACAAAATCAAGTTGAAAAGCATGGGGTACAACTAAAACCTTGATAACCCAGTGGTATCAAAGTTGTAAAAAAATGCCACAGATTACTAATTAACCAAATCATGTAGTGTTTGTATATTTGGTTATGAAAAGCCATCATTATAGTCTTCAACTACCTGAAGGGAGGTTTGAAAGAGGATGGAGCTGGATTGTTCTCAGTGGTAGCAGAAGAGCAACAGTCTCAAGTTGCAGCAAGGGAAGTTTAGATTAGATAGTGGGAAGAATGTTCTCACTAGGAGGGTAGTAAAACACTGGAACAGGTTACCCAGAGAGGCGGTGGAAGCTCCATCCTTGGAGGTTTTCAAAACCCAGTTAGACAAAGCCTTGGCTGGCATGATCTAGTAGGGGCTGGTCCTGCTTTGAGCAGGGGCTTGGACTAGATGTGACCTCCTCAGGTCCCTTCCAACCCTAACTTTGTATGATTCTAATCCAGCAGTAAAGGAAACCTACAAATTTGTATGAGTAGATAATCATTTAATTAAGTACAGGATATTTGAATTTCCAAATTTATAAAAGGAAAAAAACCCCCACAAAAAACACATAACGGCTGTGGTCAGAGAGGGATTTTTTTTCTTTCCTTCCATACATTTCACATCCCTGGAAAACAAAGGCAGCTCTCACAGCTGAACAGCAGTTAAAAAAAAGCCATACAATACCGATTGCTTCATAGTAAGGTATCTTTTTCCTATTTAAAATTAAGTATTAAACCTAGTGGTGAGTCTACACTGTAAAAAGGAAAGTGAAAAAGAACAAGGCATTATAATCTCAGGACCAGCATTGAGAAGTAATAAAGAAACCTTGACACAATACTATAAATGTTGGGAAAATCTGTACACTTTCACCATATTTCAGATCGCTGGTTTGTTTTTTTGTGAAAACATGAGTGAAAACTATGTATCATTATCATCTCCTCTACAACAGATGAAGGTGTAAGGAAGGAGAGGTTGGAGGGGAAATAGGGAAACATTTCTGTAAGGTCATAAAGCCTTTAAATACACTAAATTGAGTGTTGATAGCAAAAAATGACTATACTGGTAAAAATAAGCCCAGGCTGAGAAGTTACTGAAAGAGAGAACAGAAACTTAAATTAAAGGCAAAAGTGCTGAAGTGCCATTTGGTGTCTGAGGACTTCTTAAAGAGAGTTATGAAACAAAGTAATGGGAAAAGAAAAAGGAACCCAGACCTGTAATTCTGAAAGAGGAGGTGCGCTGCTGGCCCACAGAGTAAAGCGCCTATCGCCGGTTTCCATATCCCACATGGAGACTTCATTATTGCCTTGAACAGCTACAGGAAACACATTGCCAACACAATTAGATACGCCAGATGGCTTGGCTCTTGCACCTCTTCTACTGAGGTGCAGTATAAATACTTGGCTTGCTTTCCTGCAGGATCATGCTAGTCAAGCCTTTTTTCAGTTTTGAAAATATTTTGCCATTTACATTGCTACAGCAGCCAACTTCACTGTGGTTAAAGGGCCCCAAATAACTTTAAGGTCATTTATACTGTTTAAAAAAGAAAAATCTCCATTTTTTCCAATAATCTTTTAAAACTGTGATTATTTCCAGCTGGGGAACAATCTGGATCCTAGTCTGTGGGTGGCAATTTGGTCTGCATAGATACTGGGGCTAGTTGAGCATTGTTCTTAGGGAATTTAAATAAGAGTCAAAGTTCACTTCAGCCTGCTAAAAGTAGTTCTCCTAAGTCTACAGAAACTCCTATCCGGGTCATGGTCTTGACCCAACAAAGGTACATAACACACACATAAACTTTAAACATACAAACAACTCTGCTAACATTAAGGAGATTTCTTTAACAGATCAGAACTCCAGTAACAGTCCAGCAGGCAAGTTATGCAAAACATCATTTATTTGTGTGTCAGAAGGGGACTGGGTTACATTATTCTTAGACTTAGTATCTACAGTCATTAAACTAAGAAGTCAAATTCAGAAGTAAGTTGAAGTAAACTCCAAAGCCCAAATTTTAAAATTTAACTCACAATGTAAGAGAAAACTGAAGTTTTCTTCTTACTATACATACCAACTTTGTCTATTTTGTTAAAGCAAGATATTTTTAGGCATAAAAACATCCTACTACAGAACTGAACTGTTGTAACCACTATCTAAATAATGTTGCCAAGTACTACAATGCTGTATTAAGCAAAAATAAAACAGCTACTCGCAAAAAAGTAGAGCCTTGGGAGATTTTCAAAAGTCACAAATGATGTTAGATCCAGTGAGATTTGAACAGCAAACTTCCCTTTGCCCTTGAAAGTCCCTAAGCAATAATATGCTAAGCTAAGCACGCACTTTACCTGCAATTACCCATGACTGATAGAGAGGGTGCATAAGCAGACGTCTGATCCGAGCCCTGGAAGGATGGGAATGGCTGGAGATGGGTAATTGAAACCTCATGTCCCAGCATGCCATAGTGCCATTGCTTGTACCTGATGAGAGACAGAGTTAGTCATAGTTAGAGGAATTTTACCTATATCCTTTTTTTCTCTTCCCATGGTAAAGGGACTTGTTTCAAGAAATAATTTGACAGAGTACCTCCTGCAAAGAAGTCCATTCTTGCAAAGCTGTTTTTCCTTTTGTAGCCATTTTAAAACAAGCATTGAGCGCCAGCTTTGTAGTAACTTTATGGGAACTTCATTTAACGAACAGTAAAATTAAGCTTACCAATACATAGCCAGCACTGGTGTACATCCACAGCAAATGAGGTTATGAGACCTAACCTCAAGTCATGTTTCAATGTCCAGGCATTACTAGAAGATCGTAGGTCCCATCCAACTAGGGAACCATTCACAGTGGCATAAGCCAGCACAGACTGTGCCCCTGAATTGAAGTGATGCATATCAACCACACACCCATCATCCTTCAGATCTAAAAATCTGGGAGGGGGGGAAAAAAAAAAGACCATTATTCTCCCCTTAGCTGAAAATGGTTTCCTGGCATTCTCACCTTCAGATGTTTTTGGGATCCCTTACAATCGCAGTTTGGACCCAGCTCCGGTGAGAGACGCATGGGCAGAAGCCCACTGCGCCCCAGGAACCCTAACAGGATGCCAGCGGACCACTGATGGCCCCCAACATAGCCAGGAGGTAAGCGGGGCCTATGTTGGGAAGGAGTTAGCATAGCTGTGGGACAACTAAAAGGAGTCAAGGAGGGTCACACTTCCCTCCCCAATGTGCCATACAACTAGAGCCTTGCAAACAGAACACACAAACAGGCGTGCTCTTAGCCCAGCATGCAAGTTTGCTCAGGAGGGGTACAAGGCCCTAGGTGGCGAGCCTCAAGGGAACAGCTGGCACAATAGTAGCCAAGCTACTAATTGTACAATGGTGGGTGGGACATGTCACAACACAAAGTTCCCCCCTGCGGCTGGGTTCCTCCCCTCTGGTATTTCCGAGGCCTTCACCTAGACAGAACCCGTAGTTCTGGCCTCCATTCAGATGAAGCCCCTGGCTCTCGGCTGTGGAGGCTGCCTGAGGACTCCAGGCACATGGGATCAGGAGCATTACAACCTCCCCTTGTGAGGTTTGCCCTGCAGTGGAGTCTCGGGAATGCCAGATACTAGAGCTCCAGACCACGTTGCAGAGCCTGTGTGCCATCAGGGATGGCAAACAGGAGACTGACTCCTACTGCCAGGCCCTTCACCCCAAAAAAGAAGAGGGAAGATCTAGGTCGCCTGCCAGGACAAGGCAGGCCAAGAGGCACTCCCATACTGTCCAGCCAGGGGGTTGGACAAAGGTTGTCTCCAGCCCCAAGACTCACCATACCAAGGCCACCACCACCCCCGGATCTCTGCAACAGGTACAAACCCCTTGAAGCACCAGTAGAGCCTGCAGAGCTGCCAGCTCCTGCAAGTGAGGAAGAAATGTGACCAGCTATCATCCCCAAGATGAAATACAAAGTGGTCATTGTGGGAGACTCTGTCTTGAAGGGGACAGAGGGAACAATCTGTTGCCTCAACCCCTTACCTCGGGAGGTCTGCTGCCTCCTGGGAGCCCATATCTGGGATGTGGCCAAGAGGATCCCAAAACTTATCCGGCCCTCTAATGACTACCCCATGCTCCTTATCCACATGGGCACAAATTACATGGCTCAGACCAATCCCAGTCAGGTCATGAATGGCTACAGGACTCTGGGAGCAGGGCTCAGGTGTTTTTTTTATCTTGGTCCTTCCAGTTACAGGTCATGGCCTGAGGAGGGAGAAATGAACTGAGGCAGTAAACAGAAGACTGCAGCACTGGTGCCATCGTGAAGGCTTCAATTTCTGCAGCCACAGTCTGCACTTCAGAGAGAGAGGCAGTAGTCTGTTGGGAAGAGATGGCCTCCACCTCACTCCACTGGGAAAGAAGCTCTTCTCAGCCAGAATGGCTGACCTGCTTGACCAGGCTTTAAACTAAGCTTGCAAGGGGATGGGTGGATAGCCACCAGAGCAAGCTCAACAAGCATCAACCACAAAATCATCAGGTTAGGATGCTCAAGTGAACCTACTCCTATGCCCAGGAACAGAGCTTCTCCATGAGTACAAGGAAACCTAGGAACTCTAATGGCATACTTACTTGCCTGTACACTAATGCTAAGAGTTTGGGGAATAAACAGGAGGAACTGGTCCTTTTGCTAACAAAAGTATCTACAATCTCATAGCAATAACGAAGACCTGGTGGGACTCCTCTGACTGGACTATCGGTATAAATGGCTATACCCTGTATAGGAGAAATCGTGCTGAAAAAAGGGGCGGTGGTGTAGCTCTCCATGTAAAGGAAAGCTACACGTCCCTACAAGCTGAGATTGGCACCCAAGGAGGACGACTGGAGACCCTTTGGGGAATATGATGGGAACATGGTGAAGGGGATACAATGGTAGGCATCTATTACAGACCTCCAAATCAGGAACAAGAGCTTGACCAAGAATTTGCCAGTGCATGGTTGTCATAGGAGACGTCAACTGCCCGGACATCTCATGGGAAGAGCACTTAGCCAAGTCCAATCAGTCTCAAATCTTCCTTACATGCGTGGATGAGCTCTACCTGTCCCAAGATGTTTAGGGGGTGACAAGAGGTAAGGAGCTGCTGGACCTGGTACTGGCCAAAGGGGATGATCTAATCAGCAACATAAGAAATCGAAGGGAAGCTGGGTGACAGTGAACATGTGCTGATCACTTTCACCATCCATTGCAAAGCTGGCAAGTCAGCCAGCAATGCGGGAGTCCTCAACTTTAGGAAAGCTGACTTTCATAAGCTCAGGAGGCTTGTTCTTGAGGCCCTGAGAGGCCATGATACTACAAATAGCCCAGTTATGCAGTTGATTTTGACACAAAATCAAGGTTTTGTATTTCAGACAAAAGAGTACAATCTAGTAGGGATATTTTTAAGCTGGGCTGCTAGCATGTAGGAGGCCCCAACCTAATATGGAACTTGTATTCAAGGGATCAAAAAGACTGAACCATAAATAATATAAAGCAGCACAAAATAGTTAAGAAAATATACTATCCAATATGACCAGGTTCAGGCTTGATATCAGGAGGCATTACTTTATGGTTAGGGCTGCCAGTCTCTGGAATGGGCTCCCAAGGGAGGTGGTGCTCTCCCCTACCTTGGGGGTCTTCAAGAGGAGGTTGGATATCTGGCTGGGGGATTATGATCCCAGCACTCATTCCTGCCCATGGTAGGGGGTCGGACTTCATGATCTGTTCAGGTCCCTTCCAACCCTAGAAACTATGAAAAGTTTAGCAAAGGCTCCAATTGGCATTAATCTCTCCACTGTTTAAAGCCATCTCCACACTACCTCCTGCTTGTTTATCCTTCATTCCAGAAAAAACTTGAAGGAATATTTACAAGCGCAAAGCCAAAGAGCATGACATACATTGTGAACATGATTTCACAGATTTCACAGACATTTGGGCTAGAATGATGTAAGACTTCAAAAATTTTACAAATGATATTTAGCAGTTACTGAATGCCTCTGGGGACTTCAACTTGCTTTAGAAACGTTAATTAAATGAAGTGAGGAGGCAAGTAAATACCAGGCCTCACTTTACAGAGAAATACTGAAGAACAAGAAAACTGAGTAATTTATTTAAGATTGAAGGGAAGTTAGCAAGACATCTGGATAAATAGCCTATATCAACCTGCTCTAATCCCTGTACTTCAGTGATTAAAACTGAATGCCCTTTCAATCCTTCTTTACTGAAGTGGCATGGCATTACTGATAAGAGCACACTAGTACAATACAGTACATGAACTCTGCTGTAGATACATACCTGCTCTGTATTGGGTGAATTTTGGGGGATTTAGGAAGCTTTGAAGCTTCAATCCCAAGAAGCTGGATGGCACCATTATCTGACGCAATAGCTAAGTAATGAGAGCCTTGGCAAAAAGTAAGCGTCTTGACATGTCCTCCAATCCGAGAGTATGTCAGAATTGACCTAAATGGTGGTGGGGGAGAAAAAAGGGAAACTGTTTCCAGCAGTGACACAAGTTACCTAGCAGACTCAAAAAACCCCAAACCTGCTTCTCTCCACCACCAAAAACAACAACTGTTCCTTATAAGAATAAGAAGATCCTACAGTTAACTGCTTCAGAATTGGAAACTGTTGATATACAAGTTGACTGCACAACCTTAACTCTCCTACTGTACACATGTATATCACAAAAGGTCTCTCAACATCACACTATTCAAGTTGCTTCAGCACACACTAGTCTATAGATACAATAAGAAATAAAACGCTTGCAAACTTAGGGTGCCTATACATAAACAGTGCATTGGAGCAGACTCAATTAAGAGTCTGCTGGAGCATAGTAATTACCATGCTTCAGCAGCCTCCAGTGTCTCATGTATCAGTGTTCCCATGCTTCAAAATGGCAGTGGAGGAGCTTTATCTAAAGCTTGTTCAATGAGCTTTAAATAAAAAAAATGCAGGGACATTGATACATATGACACTCCAGGTTTAGTCAGAGCGGCTCTCAGAGTACATGTATAAATGCTCTTAAATTTGAGTTATGACAGCAAAATTAAAACTAATGGTCCAGTGCATCTTTGCTGAGTTTTGTACACTTAAGTATTCAAACCTAATGGTCTCCCTTTAACAGCTCTAAGAGCAATTCCAGGTTTAGTCGCAATTTATAACCATTTTTTCCCAAAAACAGAAGCTGCACAATTCTGTCAATCTTAAAGATACCTAGTTGTGGTGGTTTTTCCCTCCATTTTTTGGCTGTTCCAGATTTTCACCGTGCCATCGTTTGAGCATGTGGCAAAAATGGAATGTTCATCTGAAACTCGAATGCGGTTCACTGCCGACTTGTGCTCATGAAGGTGAGCCACCAGCAGCCCTTTGGGACGCCATCCTACAGAAAGAGCAACAGGTTCGTGGTTTACTTGCAAATACAAATGAAAAATGGATATTTCTGCCTGATCTTCCTCACCAAGCAATCGTTTGAAATGTGCTTGGGGAATATGCAACACCAGAAACATACTAAGTAGGGGTGCACCGATAAGAGATTTTTGTGGCCGATACCGATAGATGATTTTTAAGGAAGGATATCAGCTGATACCAATCCAATTTCCAATACCAGCCTCATAGTACTGAGAGCTGCCTTTAACTGGTAAGTCTGGTGTGGGGGGAGGGGGAAGGGGAAGAGGCAGGGAAGTGGTATAGGGGGGCAGATCAACCCCATGGGGAGGGAGAAGTGGGGCTGGAGCTGGGGCAGGCAATGTCCAGCCGGGGCAGGGCAGACAGGGGACAGAGCTGCGGCTTGTCCGGGGGGCATGGGGACAGGCCTGTGTCCCCAGATCTGCATAGGGCTGCAGTCACAAATTCACTGTAGCCCCTTCCCAGCGCCGCAGCCGCCTGACCCAGCGCAGCCCTACCCAGCCGGTAAGAGCTTGGCACAGCCTCGGCCCTGGCCCCGGCCTGCCCCACGCAGATCTGGGGCACATGCCCTCCCCTCCATGCTCTCCCAGACAAGAGGCAGGAGCCGCTGGATGAATAAGTGAGTGCAGGACGAACCTCTGGACCAGTGGCTCCCAGCCAAGTGGCGCACAGCAGTGGGAGCTGCCCCCTCATTTTTTCCCCGCAGGGGCCTTGATCTGGATGAGCTGCAGCTCTGTCCCACACCTGCCCCGCTCTGGCTGGGCAGTGCTTGTCCCTGCCCCATCCCCACTCCTTCCTCCCTGCAGGAGCCTCCATCTGCCCTCTCGCCACTTCTGTCCCCCTTCCCTCCCAGACTTGCCAGCTGGAGGCAGCTCTCCACACTGCTGGGCTGTGCTCCTCACCACCTGTGTTGCACCGCGGCTGCACACATGCACGACCCATTTATTGGCCAAATTATTGGCCTGATATGGCTGATTTCCGATATAGTAAATTTTCTTTATATAGGTAACGATCCAATACCAGACTGATGTATCAGTGTACCTCTAATACTAAGCAAACTGTACATACATCAAAACACAAGATTTAGCCACTAACACCCAGATCTTCAAAAGGTATATTTACACCTGATACCTATTAATATCAGTGAGAATTAGGGGTGCCTGGAGGCTGCTCCAACACACTGTAATTACAACACGTCAGAACAGACTTGATTAATCGAGTCTGCTGAAACATGCCAATTAGCATACTGCAGCCAGCCTCCGTGTCTCAGTTATCAGTGTCCCTGCTCTTCAAAATGGTGGTAGAAGTGCTTTAACTAAAGCTTGAACGAACTTTAGTTAAAATGTCCTGTCACCATTTTGAAGTATGGGGACCCTGATACACAAGATGCTGCAGGCACTTCAATCAGAACAGCTTTCAGAGCCACTCAAATTAAAGCAACCCCTCCCTAACCCCCAGAGCATGTGTAAAAACACCCTAGATGTCTAAATACCTGGGAAGAATTGGTCCCAGGTTTACCAGTACTCAAGAGGATATTTTAGGATAGCCAAAAGCAAGAGACAATATTAGGGGGTTTTTTGTTTGGTGTTTGGGATTTTTTTGGTTTGTTTTTTTTTTTTTTTTACTTATATACGTTCAAATATGTTCTCTTACATCAACAGTCTTTGAAACTAGTCTCTGATGATGGTGAATCTAATTTCAGCGTAAGAGAAATCCATAGAAAAGACTGAGGCTTTAAGGATATTGTGGGCCAATCTTCCCCTCTCAGGACCCCCTACTCAAGTGCTGGGAGCTGCTCTGAAAACGGATATCTCAATCATGGGCTTTTAAGATGTCAGGACCTAAACAGAAGCCACTCCACTGGCATTTGGAAAACAGCAGTGCAGTGCCATTACTTGGCATCGTGGGGTAGAGGAAACCAAGCTCTGAAGTTCTGCTAGGCTCAGAGCCTGCTACAGAATGAAAGCTTCCCAACCACCTTGGGAGGAGTCACTTAGGAAATAAAGTTCAAGCCCATGGACAAAAGGCTTTGCTGCTACTCTGCCACCAACTTCAGGGCTGCTACCAGCAGGAAGCTTAGAGAAAGCATAGATTGGATGTTAACACCACCAGCTTGATGCATGTTAAACAAATAGGAACAGGTTACATCCTGGCAGCAAGCTGCATTTAATATACGTCTCCTACTCCTGTTATTAGCCACAGCAGTACCTTCACACCTCTGGCTTTCAGTCATGAGAGACACATTTTGACTGCTGGAAGAGGGTTGCCAGAGAATTCGCCAATGTCGTCACTGCTTGAACCCGGAAAGAGGGTTTTATCTTTGCTTTATGACAGGCACCCACTTTATCTGGCAGTACTAATGGTCAGCAGCAGCTCTTGGTGTATGTGTGTGTGTCACTGTTTCTTTCTCCCACCCAACATCTCATTATAAGCCCATCACAAATACTGCTCATAAATCAGAAAGGAACAGCAGGTACCATTAAAGTGAAGGCTTAAGCTCAAAGACTTAAGCTCAATCATGAATTTTCAGAGTTACTGATGGTAGATTAAAAATATCACAAACTGCAGAGCAAAAACAGGATTAAAATATCTCGTGGGTTCTCAAATTAACCAGATCAAAGTTGCATGACTACAGAAAAGCAGAGAGCCAGAATGTACAGGTAGTCCACATTTACTTGCTTGGATCTCAATTCTCAATCTGCACACCAGTGTCCAATATTCTTCAGAAACCAGACTGCAATTGCAGCACTGTAACTGGCAGCTCTGCTTACTTTGTATATTATGGGGTTCTGATCAACCTTAACATCTGATACTGACTGACTGACTCTGGAATGCTTCATGTTGCAGCCTTAATGTTCCATTGACAATATTTTCTGCATTATTTATATATTCAATAAGACATCGTGGAAACTGTTCTCACTCCATATGAAACCTAGTCAAAGTGCTTAAAATCACTGCTTCCGACTGCAGGGCCAATCTAAGTGATGCAGCATTCTTTTTTCTCACAAAGGGCAATGTATCTGGACTCATTTCCTATATGTTTCTTTCAAGGAAAGATTCTAGGAACATTACCAACAAATGGAGATTAATAAGGTATGAGATTAGTGTTGGGAGCAAAATATGAATATTTTCCTGGCACTCTTTAGGGTAGAACAGGTCAGCTGTCTGCTGTCCCTGGGACACGTTATGCTTTTCACGCTCATAAGACTCTCTTCAAAAAAGAAATGTATGGCTTAGCAGAAAGTACGCCTCATATGAGGAATCACTTTATATATCAGTCAAAATGATCAAGATTTAGTGTTTACTTCTTGGACAACAACCTCCCACATGTTGCTTCGTTTAAAATGGGAGCTACAGATGTTTAGAACTGAGCATTACAACACTTCACAATTGGCAGATTGACCTCTATGGAAGTCCCAGCCCAAGTAACATGCCTAAGCTCCATAGGCCTATAAAAGGCCTGGGGAGAATTAGGCAAATCCCACTCTGAAGCACAACCACCAGCATGGTGAACAGGGCTCACTACAGATCGGAAAGCTGGGCTAGGGACAACGGGATGATGTGTGAGGCAGACAAATATAAGATGCTACACTTCAGTCCCTGGCACATATTATATTTATGCTTTGATTACTGCGTTAATTCAAAAAAAATGTGACATCTTTGTGGCTGGTTTATATGGTGCCATGTTGCATGTCCCATTATCCAGATGCTGCCAACCAGCTAATTGTCAGCACTGGGACCTAGGCAGCACCAGGAACCTGGCTGGTCTGCCAGGACCCAGCACCTTAAAGAGCCTTACTCTGAAGCCCCCAGTCTTTAAGGCACCAAGTACCAGTAAGCGTCAGGGCATGGGGCAGCTCCAGAACCTAGGACACAGCCATCCCCCATCTGATACTGAGGATCGGCCAGTGATCGGCCAGTGAACCAGAACCAGGGCTTCCCAGTTCTGAATCCCCACACTCAGCTGGGCATCAGGTTGTAGCACTGGGCAGCTTTGGGGTCTGGGACAAAACCACCCCCTGCCCAACTGGTGGTACTGATCTGGAAGTAGCTCTGAATTCCAACCCTGCTCTATCCCTGAGGAAGCTGGGCACATTTGAAGGAGAGGCCCAACACAAGCAGTGGGGATGAGAAAGTTCTTTAAACCGGCTCAAGCAACAGTGGGAACTCTCTCCAACCCCTACTGCACATGCTTCTTTTAAAAAGGGCCCAGAGTGAGCAGCTGGAGGTGGGGGAGCATCTCCTGACCCCCACTGTATGTGCTAGTTTAAAGAGAATAAGAAACATCCCCAGCTGCGCTCACTTGTTTAAAGATCTGCCCAGCACTATCAGTTGGGGATGAGGAAGCTCTCCCTTTTCCCACTTCTTGTACCAGCACCTCTTTAAAGGCTCCAAGACCTTTAAAAGGAGGCATAAAGTTGGGGACCCCAGCTCCACACCCACTTTTTTTTTTTTTACACTCCCTGACACCCATAAAAGTGACACCTAGAGCGTACAGAGCTTCTGGTTCCCCAGCTGCCACTTTTGTTCATGGGTGGGGAAGCTTCCCATTCCTTAGCTGCAGGTTTTCCCCAGCACTGGCAGCTGGCACTCATGAAATTGGAATTGGAGGAATTTTAGGCTCCATTCCCAAAATTGCATGACTTGCCATCGGCGTTCTCTCTAAGCTGTGTGGTGTGAGCAGCCATGCAGATGCACTCATGCTGCACTGCCAGATGTGCTTGCGCACACCACACAGCTTAGAGGGAATGCTGCTTGCTGTACACATCTAGCAAGGCAGGTTGCACAGTTTGGAGAATGGGGCATAAAATTCCTGCCTCCAATTGTACAACTGCCTTAATGTCTGCCTGAAGCCTTAGGGGAGAATAATGAAAGCACACATACTGAATGCATGCCAACTAGCAGTCTGGCTGGATCACACACACACACACACACAACATGAGGCAGCAACGTGCCACAGTTGCAAAAACAAAAAAATCCCCCAATATAAATGCAATTTGGACCATATCAACAAGAGTATTAGGTGCAAGACTCAGGAGATGATATAGTGCAACTCTACTCAGTATTGGTTAGGCCTCATCTAAAGTATTGTGTGCTCTTTCGGGTTCTGTTTTTTTGAAGGATGTGGACAAGTCAAAGGGGGTCTCTGGAGACAGGCAACAAAAATGATCCTGGGGTTGGAAGGTAAGTTGTAGAGGTGTTCTTTCTAGGGAGAGAACTAGACATATTTAACTTGGAGAAAAGCAATTACAGTCAGAACATGCTAGAAGTCTTCAAATATGCCAGCCTTCAATGGTTTGAAATTGAAGCAAAGTAGATTTAGATTAGATGTCATTCAAAACTTCCTCATTGTTAGAATAGTAAGACAGTTGAAAAGACTGCTGAGGGAAGTTATGAGATCTCTCACTGGAGGCTTTCAAGAGGAGGCTAGGTAAGCATTGGACAGGGATGATTTAGGAGTGGCGTTCCTGTACTGATGGTTGGACCAGATGAGCCTTGTGGTTCCTTTCAACCCTCTGTTACACAGCCAACCACAAACACTAAAGAGGCATGTGTTAAGCCCCAGGCACCTAAATTCTGAGCTGTAGGGAGTTACCTATTATGACTCCTTCTAGAGTTGATGATCAGGAACTTATTCACTCCTCAGCTTTTTAAGATATTGTTGAAAGAAAACATAACAACGATTTTTACACAACAGCTTAGTAGCTAGAGCAGTCAACCAAAGAACTGGTGAGCCAGGTTTAGTTTCTTCCTCTATCAGAGGAGGTTCAAACCTACCATTCTCAACTCCTGGAGGAGTGCCCTAACTACCAGGCTGTGGCCTAGACCAACTTGATGAAACTGTTCATTTCTTCTGTTGAAGCTGCTCTACTATGGAGAAAGAATTCAAGATTTGATGAGCCAGAGAGAGCGAGCAAGTAAGCATGCATGTGTGATTCTAGTCCAGTATTTAGGGCATCACTGAGAAAAAGTAGTTTCTACTCCTCTTCCAAGAGCTCTTTATGTATTTTATCCAATTACAGTTTAATGTAATGTGCAGATTCCCTAACCAAACAATTTTTCCTCCTTAGCATTTCAACTTTCCCCAAGGATGAATGTAGTTTAAAAGATTTCAACTTCTATCTAATGACACCAGGAACTTGGACATTACCTGGAGGTGGTGGCTTGCTTTCCCATTCAGCATTCTCCATCATCTGTTTGGCGAGCCTTTCTGCATTGCACTGTTCTCGCTTCTGCTGAATTAACTGCTGGAGTTCCGTTTTACAAGTAGTGATGCGTAATTGGTAAGTGGAGGGGGATGCTGTACTGCTTAAAACCTGTATAGTTGGTTTCCTGGTTTGGATGACAGTTCCATCACTTGCCTATAAGCCGTAAGCATTAAAAAAATTGCATAAATCAATTAACACTTCATGCTGAAGAAAGCAAAAAAGCATCATCTCTTAAACTGTTAGTGGTAACTAGAGATAAAAATTAAAACCTAAGAATTCAGTATGTAAGCAAATTATCAGCTTGAACACAAAAATGAAGGCCAAAAAGTGTGGATGTTCAGAAGCCACAACCAACATGAGACTCGAATCAAAGTGTCTCATTTGCATGGCAACTTAAAATACAAATATAAAATTACTAATGAAAAATGGAACAACAATTTTGCATTAACTGCACAGTTTCCATTCTGTGTTTTTTACCAAAACACAACTCCTATAGCAGCAGTTACTGCTTTCCTAACACAAAGAATGGCAGTTACCAAATAATAACTTGCTTACATCAGACTAAAAATAAAAGCTCTAATCATTTCCACTGTAGTTCTAGAATTAGAAAGGGGGTCACAGCTAGCTAAGACAGTCCCAACCCTGCAAAGTGATCCACTCAGACAGCCCCTTACCTCCACACCAAACATTTAGAAAGGTCATAAACCCTCACGTTCCAAAGCAGAAGTCAACCCTGAACTACAGAAGGATAGAAATGGTTCTTTTTCATCTGGCTACTCCATTGTTGTCTACTGCCAAGATTTTTGCATCTTCCTCTGTTCTGGTACTGACTGCTGTTAGGCACAGGGTATCTGAGTAGTAATCCATCTGCTCAGGAACTGCTCTACCAGATCATATGTTCCACTGAAATTCTGGATATAGGGATTTACCCACACAGAGCAACATTTGATATTTGGATAGGCTGGACCACATAGAGCAATGTCCGATGCTTAGATATTAAAGTGAGTCCTCCTATTTAAATATATGTAATTTAAAAAAATGCAATGTGAGGTTTTCAGGAATACCTGTGGAGAGGATGACAAAGCAGCACATATACCAGCAGAAGACTCAGAACGAAGAGGTTTTCCAGTCTGAATTGCCTCTTGGTCAGTAGGTTGTCCGTGCCCTTTAGGTAGGGGCTGGGAGATGTTAGATGGCTCCAAAGACCCAAACATACTCTTCCATTCTTCATTTACATTTGATTCTTGCTTTGCATGTTTTCTAGCTATACACAACACCAAAGAATAAAGATGACTTTAACATTTAATTTATTCATCATTCACTTAAATGAATCATGACTTTAGCACTAGTGTGACCTCATGTATATACATGAAGATTTATTATGACATTAAGTTTACCAAAAGAAAAACAGTCTGTTGGGTTAGTTAAATCAGCTGGTAAGGCAACAAGCGCAAACAATACAAACAAATAGTAAATGTCCTATTTACACATTCTTAATCCTCAGGCTGCCTTGTTCAGGATCTTGCTAAATCCCCTTACAATTTGAATATCTAGAAGGGATAAGGGATTAGGCTCTAAGCGATGACATATTTAGCCTTTTAATGTCAATCCAATATTGGCCCTGGAGAGTGGCTAGTTTATAACAATGTTAGGCAAAAAAAAACAAACAAAAAAAACCCTTTTCTAGCATGACGGCAATCACCATCTAAAGGTCAAAGTTTCCAATTATAATTAAGAAATGTATTTTAAAAATTCCTTTTGAGGTTATTTGAAAGCTGCAAATGAGAAAGAGACAAGCAGAAAATGGGATAGATTAAAACCAAGCAAAAGCAATACACAACTAAAGGCAAGATGAGTAAGCAGGCCAATAATTTAAGATGAAGCACTGACTTAACATGTTCACTTTTTAAACTAGTCTAAAGTTGAGCCTACAGCATGAAAAAAAAATATACTTGTATTTTAAAGTTATATGGTGTACAAGAAGGACATGTTTTGCTTATTACCATCCCAAATGGAGATGAATAGATTTAAACCCCAGTTACTTAGATGTAAAGTGTTTCAGTCCACTACTGACCCAATGGAGGTAACCAATCTCTTTCTCAATACTTATAGAGCAATTCTATGAGTAAGTTTTACTTCAAATAACAGTTTAGACTGAATTTTTGGGAAGTTTCCTGAACATATTGAAGACTTAACAGCATGACCCACCAGAAAATAAAACAGAGTACACTAACCACGTTTGTCATCAGGTTCCTGTTTTGTTTTAACAAGATCAACTTGTCTCCCAGTTATTCCCAGAGCTGCCAAGTCGATCACTCCTTTTTGAGAACTGTCATGCAAGTGGCTCTGGTCCACAATATTGGCCTTCGCTTTATTGGATTTTAGCATAAAATCTTTTAGTGCTAACAGCTTGTCTTCCTCCTCTTCAGTCATCCCCTACAAATAGAATGTCACTTCAATTCAAACAAGGAGAGACAGGAAGCAGCAAGATTTATTACTAGTTCAGAAGTAAATGGAATGAGACACTCCCAGAACTTAAGATAAATTTCTACCCTTTAACATGCATTGAGAACATTGCTATATTGTGAGAATAATTGTTCCCTGGCATCCTCAACCAGCAATACAACTTTAGGTATGGTTAAAGAGTAGAACAGTGACAGTGATGGTGGCTTATGTGTCCTCTCACAGGAGTTTAACTTTAGCTGACAATGAAAGAGAAGGGAGCAAAACATGGAAGGTCTTCACTTTTTCATTCAATGCATCAGGCAGGGCCAGCCCACTCTGCCTTATGACCTCTCACCAGTCAGTGAGAAGGGTCCAGTGTTGGGTCTTCGCAAAAATTAAGTTGTCTTTCTTTGCAGGGTTGTTTGCTTCCGTTGCTTGAAGGCCTCTAAACATTACAGCTCCTCCCCACTGCTGTACCTGTTTATGGCACATCTTTTTAAAATGCTTCCTTAACTTGTAAAAGCTACATTCTGTAAGCACAAGTCAACACGACTAACTTCTGGTTACTGAAGAAGTGTTTGTAGGATCAGGACCTTAGATTGTGAGAGCTCCTCATAATGGGGACTGTTTCCCCAAGTGTTTGTGGAGGATCTTATCACTACAAATCTTCCAGTCTAGTGGTGTGGAGGGGAGGGGAGGTTATGGAGCGGGAGGAGAGGGGGCACATTCTGCATTACTAAGGACAAATAAATAAATTAAATTAAACTAAATTAAATTAATAATCACTTGAGAAAGCAGCTTTTTTAGCAGCTGTGCAATTGCTGGGTCCTCAGGAGGTGGACAGTCAGGTAGAGTGCCATTCCGTTTTTTCTGACGCATCTGAAGATGTCTGAAAAGGCTTGCAATGTCTTTTGATCTTAAAACATAATCAAATATGGAGCGGCTTACTGGTTCTTTTAAGACACTCAACAGAACTATTTCTTTATCCATCTGCAATTCAGGGGAAAAAAAACACAGAGAAGCTATGAGCAAAAACAAAAGCATCTGACATCTGCGAAAATGAACAACCAACAGCCAAAAGGTCATTGAAAAGGTCAGGTTATCACAATTTAATAAAAGGAAAAAGGAGCAGTTTTATGAAACACTAACAAACCTTCAGAGGAACAAACCACATTTGTTTAAAGAATCTACTACCAACTCTTCTTAATGAAGCCGCTTTCAAACTAGTACTGCAAAAATATCAGCTACTTCCTAATAACTGCACTCATTAATACTAAGCAGCAAACTGAATATAAATCCCGCTTTATATTTATTTAAAGATAAAAATAGTTTTAAAATATAAACTAAAAAAAGATCTCTCATGTTTCAATAACATTCCTTTGTGCTCAGAAGGATGCTCAAGTAGTTTTTAAAGTAGTAAGTGACCTGTATATAAAGCATACCATGGCTTTGGTTTTTTTGACCATGGCACATTCTTCCATGAAGAATTGCTAGGAAGAGACAGGATCCATCTGACAAAGAGAGGGAAGAGCATCTTTGCAGACATGCTCGCTAAGTTAGTGAGGAGAGCTTTAAACTAGCTTTGTGGAGGGATAGAGACCAAAATCCTGATGTAAGTGAGGAAGTGGGAGACCTAGAAGAAGCACAAGGAAGGGGCAACAGAGGAGGCCTCCTTGTTCTTCCCAAGAAACTAAAACAATCAGCTAGTTACCTCAGGTGTCTGTACATGAATGCACAAAGCCTGGGAAACAAACAAGAAGTCCTCACACTGTCAAGGAACTATGATGCGATTGGAATAACAGATTCTTGGTTGGCTAGCTCACATGACCAGGGTACTGTCATGGATGGCTACAAACTGTTTAGGAAAGACAGATAGTGGAGAAGAGGAGAAGGAGCTCTGCTATATGTAAAAGAGCTCCAGTGTAAAACTGGAGATAGGGCTATTGAAAGTCTCTGGGTTCAGGTCAGAGGACAGAAAAACAAGTGTGATGCTGTGATGGGTGTCTGCTATAGACCACCAGACCAGGAAGATGAGGTAGATGAGACTTTCTTCAGAAAACTAGCAGAAGTAAAGGGGGGGTCTCATGGGGGACTTCAATCACCCCAACATCTCCTAGGAGGGCAATACAGCAGTGCACAGGTAACCTAGGAAGTGTTTGGAGAATGTTGGAGATAACTTCCTGGTGCAAGTGCTGGAGGTACCAACTAGAGGCTGTGCTCTTCTTGACCTGCTTCTCACAAATGGGGGAGAATTGGTGGGCGATATAGAAGTAGATGGCAACTTGGGCAGCAGTGACCACAAAATAACAAAGCTCAGGATCCTGACAAAAGGAAGAAAGGAAAGCAGCAAAGTACAGAGCCCTGTGACTCTCTCAGAGAAATGATGGACAAGATCCCCCGGGAGGCCAGTCTGAGAGGGAAAGAAATCCAGAACAGCTGGTTGTATTTTAAAGAAACCTTACTGAGGGCACAGGAGCAAATCATCCTGATGTGCAGAAAAAAAAAGCAAATATGGCAGGCAACCAGCCTGGCTTAGCAGAGTACTCTTTGGTGAGCTCAAACAGAAAAAGGAAGCTCACAAGAAGTGGAAGCTTGGACAGGTGACCAGGGAGGAGTACAAGAATATTGCTTGGGCATGCAGGGATGAAATTCTTTTGTAGACATTTGGGCTGGAACGGACCTCGGAAGATCATCGAGTCCAGCCCCCTGCCCAAAGGGCAGGAAGTTAGCTGGGGTCATAGGATCCCAGCAAGATAAGCATCCAATTTGCTCTTGAAGGTGAATCAAGAAGGTCAAAACGCAATTGGAGTTGCAGGTAGCAACGGACCTGAAGGGCAGCAAGAAGCGTTTCTACAAATATGTCAGCAACAAGAGGAAGGTCAGAGAGAGTGTGGGTCCCTTACTGAATGGGGGAGGCAACCTAGTGACAGATGATGAGGAAAAGGCTGAAGTGTTCAATGCCTTTTTTTTACCTCAGTCTTCACAAGACTGTTTAAGGAGCACAGTATAGGGAGAAGGTAAGTAGCCCTCAGTGGTGAAAGAACAGGTTAGGGACTATTTAGACAAGCTGGATGTGTACAAGTCCATGGGGCTAGATGCAATGCATCCAAAGGTGCTGACGGAGCTGGATGATACAACTGCAGAGCTATTGGCCATTCTCTCTGAAAACTCATGGCAAATCGGGGGAGGTTCCGGACAACTGGAAAAGAGCAAATATAGTGCCCATCTTTAGGAAAGGGAAGAAGGAGGATCCAGGGAACTACAGACCAGTCAGCCTCACCTTAGTAACTGGAAAAATCATGGAGCCAGTCTTCAAGTAAGCCATTTCTAAGCACTCAGAAGAGAAGAAAGTGATCAGGAACAGTCAGCATGGATTCACCAAGGGCAAGTCATGCCTGACCAACCTCATTGTCTTCCAGGATGAAATGACTGACTCTATGGATGCAGGGAAAGCAGTGGATGTGATATACACTGACTTTAGCAAGGCTTTTGATATGGTCTTCCACAGCATTCTTGAAAGGAAGTTAAGAAAGTATGAGTTTAATGAATGGACTGTGAGGTGGATAGAAAGCTGACTGGATCAGCAGACTCAACAGGTAACAATCAATGGCTCAAGGTCTAGTTGGCAGCCAGTATCAAGTGGAATACCCCAAGGGCAGGTCCTGGGGTCAGTTTTGTTCCATATCATCATTAACAAACTTGTAGATGGGATGGAGCGTACTCTCAGCAAGTTTGCAGATGACACAAAGCTGGGGGAAGTAGTAGATATACTAGAGGGTAGGTCTAGAATTCAGAGTGATCTACATGAATTGGAGGATTGGGGCAAAAGAAATCTCATAAGGTTCAACAAGGATATGTGCAAAGTCTTGCACTTAGAACAGAAGAATCCCAGGCACCACTAGAGCCTGTGGACCGACTCGCTGGGCAGCAGCTCTGCAGAAGAGGACAATAAGTCAGATACGAACCAACAGTGTGCCTTTGTTACCAAGAAGACTAACAGCATACTGGGCTGCATTAGTAAAAACACTGCCAGCAGATTGAGGGAAGCAATTATTCCATTCTATTCTGTACTGGTGAGGCGATATCTGGAGTCGTGTGTCCAGTTTTGGGCCCCCCACTACAGAAATGATGCAGACAAACTGGAGAGAGTCCAGCAGAGAGCAACGGAAATGGATTAGGGGTCTGGTCCACAACAAGACTTATGAGGAGAGGCTGAGGGAACTGGACTTATTTAGTCTGCAGAACAGAAAAGTGAGTGAGGATTTGATAACAGCCTTCAACTACCTGACAGGTGGTTCCAACGAGGATGGAGCTAGACTTTTCTCAGTGGTGCCAGATGACAGAACAAGGAACAATGGTTTCAAGTTGCAGATAGAGAAGTTTAGGTTGGATTTTAAGAAAAACTCTGTCATTAGGAGGGTGGTGAAGTACTGAAATGGGTTTCCTAAAAAGGTAGTGGAATCTCCATCCTTGAAGGTTTTTAAGTCCTGGCTCGATAAAGCCTTGGCTGGAATTATCTAGTTGGAGATGGTTCTGCATTGACAAGGGGGTTGGACTAGATGATCTCCTGAGGTCCCTTCTAACCCTAATTTTCTATGATTAATTACCAGCAAAAAGAAGCTAAGCCCTTGAGGTAGAGTGAATGATTATTACTCAATAAATGCTTAATGAAGAATTGTTTATTGTTTTTAAATAGAAAATAAGAGAGCCATATGGTTGTAGAATTGTATTTTTCAGTTGGCACTTTAGTGTCAATTGCTACATGTAGGAACCATCTAGAAATTTAAGGTCTTGAATTCAATCAAAATTACTTAAAGTTGTAACATTCCATTTAGCTTATATATTTGTTTGACCCTTCTGGTTTCAAGAGCAGGGCAAAATTCTCTCAGGAGTTAGAAATGACTAATATCCATGATACAGAGCCCCTATTCTGGCTAGGATGCCAAGACGTTTTATTTGGCCAAGGACACACTTGTCACTGCCTGTGCAACAGTCCAAACACTCCAAAAAAAGTTTGTAATCTCCACCCTACCCCCACGATTGCTTTTGGCATTTTACCATTTTTAAAGAGAATCTCTATCTCATTATAACATAATGTCCTCTTGTTTGTTCATAAGGGCATTGACAAATGAATCAATTAAGAATTTAGCTATTAATGGATAGAAATACAGAAATAAGATACTTGCACTTTAGCACATGGACCACTCATCTCCTCAAAAATAGAGCCGTAATGGCCATTTCCTAGTGTCCTAAGTTCTTATGAATCTTCTAGTAGAGGTCAGAGCCAGAGATGACCATAGCAGGGTGTGGAGCCCAAATCAGCCTGTGCAGGGCCTTGACTTGGCAGTGGAGGTGGGGGTTCGAGTGGGGGGTGGTGAGCGCCTGGATGCAAAGCCAGCCCAGATCCACGGGCCCCCCCCCCAAAGCACAGGGCCCAGGGCAGTTGCCCCAATTTGCTCCCCCTCTCCCCCAGGGACAGCCCTCATCAGAGCATTTAAGTGCTTTTAACTTAGAACTAGATTGAACTTTTTACATTTTTTTAAACTGGACACTATTGCTATGGCAGAACTAATAGGGAGGATTTGTTCACATCAGTATGAATGATTACCTGAATTATTGGCTGAGTTATAAAAGGGTGGAGATAAGGCATCAGTTTGCAGTAGACATCGGCAATATTTAAATGCTGTGCTACCACAGTGATAAATCCTACTGCACCATAACGAATCCAAAGATTAGGATGGCACAGGAAAGGTGCTGGAAAAAGATTAAGATGTTAGATGGACTATTTAAAAATATACGGTTCAAACTGAAAAGACACAGCTGTCCTGTATTTGCCAGATTACACATCCACATTTGGATACCCCCAAACCCCCAAAGTATCATTTCTAAGTTCAGACCTTCCTTCTTAAGGGTGGCATGCTCAGGCCTCACAGCAATCTTTATAATGATCTTGTGGTCTTTGGAACAGGCATCTGAGCCAAGATCTTCAAATGGTATATACCTAACACTCTGCTGGAAGAATAATACTGACAGACTCTAAACAAAAAACAGTTCCAAGCCAGCACAAGGAAAAATGAGCAATACAGATGAGAATCAATCTAAATTCACACTCAAAGTATACTTGTACATGTGATAGGGGTTCAATCCCCCAAGTTTCAATTTAGGTGGCATAAAACAAAATGGTGGTTTTTAATGGAAACCCTCCGTTTCAATTTTTCCATCACAACCCAGTCCTTTTATTTATTATTGTCGGAGCCAAAGGCTGCCCCAGAGATAAGCCAACTCACTCCTGCTGGAGGGTGGGGATCAGGGGGAAGGATTGGGCTCCTTGCCACTTTTGCCTTCAGCAGGTGCCTACAGAAGGCAGTGAGGGGGCCAATCCTTTCCCCCCACCATGAAGCCTGCCTCCCCCTCCTGCGGCCGGGGTGGGAACTGCTGGCATGCTGAGTGGTCCCTGAGCTGCAGAGGACCCCGGTTCTTCTCTCTGCAGCAGCTGCAACTCCTAACGCTGCTCAGGAGGGCTACTAGTGGGCTGGGTGCTGCCCTAATTCCAACGCCGCACCTGGCCCGATCTACCTGTTCCCTAAGCCCACCCGGGGAACAATGCCCAGCAGGCTTCCAGCAAGCGGGCTCAGGGAATGTCTAGATCAGGCAGGGTGCTATCTCCGAGCTGGGGCAGCACCTGAAGTGAGGAAGACATCAGTCATAGCACAGAAGCTGCAACTCAGTGCATGGAAGAAGGAAATACAAACACAATATCAAGGAACTAATACAGGATTACAGAATCATATATCTGAAATGGACTCAAGGCCCAAGCCTGCAGAAGACCCATGCCTCTTAATACCTATTTCTGTCTGATAAATGCAGAAGAAGTAGAGAGAGAAGTGAATCTTATCGAAGCCGTACTGAAATCAGCACAAACCTCTCCAAAGCACAGACTGACAGCATGAATGAGAAAAAAGTTCTGGGAACAGAGGTTGGTTTATTTTCTTTCTGTTGCTAAAAGTAAGCTTCATTTGTTTCATAGAAATGGTTATTTTAAAACTCTAAACAACAGGCTTTGGATTAGCAGCAGGTTAGCAACAAACTGGGAGGCAGTTTTAAGAAGTCTAAGACATCTTGAGGTAAGTCATATGCTGAAAAAGTACTCTGACAGTGCAACTTTACGCACTATAAGGCCTTTTTTTAAACAGAAAAAACAGTTTGCCAACTTACCTATATCACAAGCAAAATCATAGATGTGTGGTTTTTGCAACAGCCCTAACTGACACATACATGTAAGAGCATTGAGGGCCTTATAAATGACAAATTCTTCAGCATCGCTGAGTCCTTGCTGGAGTAGTGGTTTTAGAATCGATGAACTTTGCCAACCAACATAAGCAGCAACACCTGGAATCCATCAAGAACAAGCCTTCATTGAACAGTGCAAATCAGCAGTATCCCCCCAGAAGTCCAACCAAGATAACTTACTCTGTATATACAGAGTCAATATACATTTTTTGTGAGTATTTTAATCTTTAAACATCTTTAAAGTTGATGTTCTATTCTTTTAAATTGATGTTTTCTCCACATATATTGTGTAACTTACCCCTTTTAAGGGGATTATGCACATGCATTAATAGTTGCAGAATTAGGGCCTAAGTTACTAACATTATATAACACATTGTGTTATATAGAGTCAGGAAAAATATAAAAACAAAAAGTTTGTTTGTTTCTGCTATACTCCAGGAACTTATGGTAACTGAACAAAACACGAAAAATGGAGCTAGGGAATTTCTAATATTGCAAGTGCTATGTTTTCCTCTAATTCTAAATGCAAGAAAAATGTTCAAAATGTAAATTTTCTTTTTCAGTGTTCATATCCCTGCTTTTATTAGAGATGCATAGAAAACTGAGAAAGCTGAGAATTTGGTCATAACGAAAGGAGGAGGCTATCTTTTGTATGGATTTAGTCCTGGAGCCTGCAAACTGTTTGGCATGGGCTGACCCATGAAATCACATAGAGCCTCATCAAAATCAGATTTGGATGTACATTATTACTAGCTGTAGCTTTGAGATGTTAGGATATTACAAAATAACATTTGTTGTCAAAAAACATAGGGGACGTGAAAGGATTTTTATGATGGTGTCCTTAAAAAAGCTGACTACTTTTTAATATTGCTCATCCTGGAGCAAAGTTACCCTTAATTTCAAGATAAAACCAAATTTAGAGAAGTATTCTGCCAATATAAACAATGAATTCATCCAAATCTCTTGAGCCCAAGCGACCTAAACACAACAGCAGTTTTTTAGGGAAGAACAAAGAAACATTTTTTCCTTCGAACAGACTGCCAGCAGAAATGTGTTCTTCTCCCTGCTGGGATTATCTGTCAGGATGTTATGGGTATATCCCATATGATCAGCCTCTGGCAACTGAAAGGATGCCAGACATTAATGGAGCCCAGTCCTTCTCCCTAGCTTTACCTCCATCAAGTGAACATTCTTTCCTACAAATGGCAACCATGAAAATTTTCTAGCTGATCTCAGCAAATTAAGGAGGCCATCCTTGAGGGACTGGCCCAGGCTAACAGTCTAAGGGACAGCCAGCACGGGTTTGTTGCGGGTAGGTCTTGTTTGACCAATCTCATTTCCTTCTATGACCAGGTCACCTATCACCTGGACAAGGGAGAAGAGATTGATGTCATATATCTTGACTTCAAAAAAGCCTTTGATCTGGTATCCCACGATCACCTCTTGGCCAAACTGGCCACTTGTGGCCTTGGCTCCACCACGATCCGCTGGCTGGGAAACTGGCTCCGTGGTCGGACCCAGAGGGTTGTGATTGATGGCAGTCACTCATCATGGTGCCCTGTGACCAGTGGGGTCCCTCAAGGCTCTGTCCTGGGACCCATACTGTTCAACATCTTCATTAACAATGTGGACATTGGAGTCAGGAGTGGACTGGCCAAGTTCGCCAATGACACCAAACTTTGGGGCAAAGCATCCACGCCAGAAGATAGGCGGGTGATCCAGGCTGACCTGGACAAGCTCAGGAAATGGGCAGATGAGAACCTGATGGTGTTTAACACCAAAAAATGCAAGGTTCTCCACCTTGGGAGGAAAAACCTGCAGCACCCTTATAGGCTCGGCAGTGCTACGTTGGTTAGCACTACAGAAGAAAGAGACTTGGGGGTCATCATTGACCACAAGATGAACATGAGCCTGCAATGCGATGCTGTGGCTAGTAAAGCGACCAAAATGCTGGCGTGCATCCATAGATGCTTCTCGAGCAAATCCCGGGACGTCATTCTCCCTTTGTACTCAGCCTTGGTGAGGCCGCAGCTGGAGTACTGCGTCCAGTTTTGGGTTCCACAATTCAAAAAGGATGTGGAGAAGCTTGAGAGAGTGCAGAGGAGAGCCACGCGCATGATCAGAGGTCAGGAAAACAGATCTTACGATGACAGGCTGAGAGCCATGGGACTCTTTAGCCTGGAAAAGCGTAGGCTCAGGGGTGATCTGATGGCCACCTATAAGTTTATCGGGGTGACCACCAGGATCTGGGGGAACGTCTGTTCACCAGAGCGCCCCAAGGGATGACGAGGTCAAACGGTCACAAACTCCTGCAAGACCGTTTCAGGCTGGACATAAGGAAGAATTTCTTTACTGTCCGAGCCCCCAAGGTCTGGAACAGTCTGCCAGCGGAGGTGGTTCAAGCACCTACATTGAACTCCTTCAAGAGCACACTGGATGCTTATCTTGCTGGGATCCTATGACCCCAGCTGACTTCCTGCCCTTTGGGCAGGGGACTGGACTCGATGATCTCCCGAGGTCCCTTCCAGCCCTAATGTCTATGAAATCTATGAAATGGAAAGAAGTTTTCTGCTGGATAAACAAGGGTGCTGATCAGAACTGGTTGTCCGAGATCATGAGACTTCATCTCTTGTAGGGGTCCCAATCTTTACTAGATCATGGATAGTAATAACAAGCACATGATGTGCTGTGATGAACATCAGACTTCACTCAGTCTTGGTTTAAATTTTTAATTTCCTGAAGCTTTGAGTAACATTGGAGAGTATGGCAGGAAAACATGTTGCCCATATTTGGGGAGCAATGATTTCTTGTTTCAGCCTGGTTATGTGACGTTAACACAAATGTTATTACAACATCAGCTCATGCCAGTTACTTTCCTACAACAGCCAAGACAAAACAGGAACTAACTATTGTACCTCCGCTAGCCAGGTATCTAAACTACTATTAACACTGGATACTATAATTAGCAGATAAAAAAAAGAAACAGTGACAAGCACGCTGGCAGAGACAGGAAAAATGACAACCCCCAGAACACAGAATATATCTTTGGAGCATTACTTAAATTTTTCATGGTGGTTTAAAGAAAAAAAAAAAAGAATCAGGGCTGGGAAAGGATGTGTAGTTTAAAAACCACTCTTGATGGTGCACATTCAGCAATGCGTCTCACATTTCTTTATACCCCTTTCTGCAGGGAACCTGGAATGCTCTGTGTACCTAGCCTTTGGCCACATCTTTATCATGCAACAATTCTACTATTTATCAGTCATATCTACAGCAGCAGTGTCAAAATCCAGCTAGTGAGCCAGATCCACCCAAGGAGCCCCAAAAATATTACATGAGGCAAGGATTTGTAATCAAGCGATTTAAAATAAGAATACTTGCATTCAAAATAGGATTATTTTAAATCACTCTACCTTGCTACAAAAACAAAAACGGTCATGAGCAGTAAATTGCTTATTGCTCCATTTCTAAATTACTAAAATCTCTACAAAAAAGGGGTTTTTTTTTTGTGAGTGTCAAAATCTCCAAAACTTGTTTGATGCTTAGATGTAAATCAAATATTCAGCTAAGAAGCCAAGTACATACCAACTATGCTGTCAAAGAAAGCTCCCCGGAGATGCCAGTCATTCTTATCATTCAGGAAAGTGATCATATGAGACAGGAGAACATCGTTTGCTTTTTGACGTCCAAAAAAAACGCAGAGACGTGTTATTCCGTTTTCCATTAGAGTCTGTTTCACAATGTTTTCTGGGTCACTAAGCAAAGTAACAACTTTCTGCTGGACCATTTCATGCAAGGCCTGCAACTCTGCAACAGACACACAATCAGCTAGAAATTGAACTGTGGGCATTTATTATACAGTCTGTTAAATGATGTAAACTAATAAATAATTCTGAAGTACAGCTGACACGGTAAGACAGTCATGCATCTGGCTCACTACAGTACAAAAGCAAGGCTTACAAATGAATTCTTGTTCACGTTCTGAATTGGAAGGTGCTGGGCAGACATCTTATTTGTACTCATAATATATCTTAAATCGCTCCGTTACTGCTTCCACTGAGATAACCAACTCATTGCACTTATAGCTCAAGCATAGCTCAAAATGGTAAAAGAAGCATAAGTCAATGGTTCAACAGCAACTGAAACACTTTGAGGCAATAGTGTAGGAACTGCACGTTCCTTTGATAAGTCAGTTGTTTCATATTTCCTAAACAGATCATTAAAAATAAATCTACCATCTAGGTTGCTTATCTTTATTAGGAATACAGAAACAAATAAGCACTATTAGAAGGGGGTAACAAAGATATTTCAAGTTCCATTTAGTTAACAATTATCCTTGCTGAATGGGAGTCCAAAAATGATAAATGAGCGGCAGGCATTCATTGCCAAGTCATACACTAAGATAGTTCTATTCTGTGACTTCAGCGAAGATGCAACTTTATTTAAAAAAAATCTCTCATCAGGAAAGATATCCAAGTGAAGGTAGGTTAAAAGGAGACTCAAAGACATTTCAGTTATTGTCATGTCAGCTTTTCAAGGCAAATTTTGACTCAATCCTTAGCCAATCAAAGGCAGTGTAGTTTCTTGAAAAAAAACACACAGAAATTTAACCACGTATGTGATGCTTGTTCCTGTAGGTAATTTTCTGGGGGGGTTTTGCAGTCCCCTGTGTACAATCTTGCTTCGTTCTTCACAAAATTATAGACTTTACAACTGCATCAGACATGGGGGGAGAAGAGTAGGGGGCTGGAGAGAGTCTTCCTGCCTAGTGAAAAGACTAAATCCCCAGAAGTAAAGAACACTCAGAAATGGAAATCAAAGGAAAGTATGGTGGTTCATGGCTTCCATGCTTTAAAAGCTCAAACTGTAATTCAGAAGCTTCCCAGAGGTAAAAAGAAATGTCACTACCTGTGTCGTAATTGTCACTAGGGTGAGATGCTTCATCCATTTCTTCACCATTTGGCTCATTTTCCATGTTTAGGTTTTTCAGCTGTACTAATTCCAGAAATCTCAGAGCTGTTTCTGCCAGCAGTGCTATGTTCTCTGTAATGATAAAAATGTATGTCCATATTTTTTTCATTTCAAATTAAGAACTGTGCAAGTATGGGGTTTGCAAATTTGAAAACAACACTGATAGAAAAGCCAAACACTGTAGTCAACTGTTGTGAAAGTTCCCATCCATGTTCTGCAAACCCATCTTAGTTGTAACCTATTACCTTACTGCAATTGCAGCCTCAGTGGAAATGCCAGGTGCCACAATTCACTTTTGTGACATGAAGAAATGGGGAAGTTATACTAGTTTAGGTGCATCTCCAAAATTTGTTTCAGGATATATATGCATGTAATCGTAGGGTAATCAACCATATAATCCTGGTGTATCTAGACCAGCACATTAAATGCAGTCAAGTATCAGTGAATTTAGGAGGAAAAAAAAAACAGATTTAAATTAGTTTGATTTTTATTTTTTCAAGGCTTAGACTTACTACACTCATCTGAATTACAGAAAAGTTAGTAGTGTAGCAATACATGTTTTCTACCAACATTTAAAAGAAAGTCAGACCAACAATCCTCTGGCAGTCACTGACAAAGCACATTGCAGTAGAACTTGCAGAAGTGCTGAGAGAAGCTTTTTCTTCATTTCAGTTTATTTGACTAATTAATACAAAGTTAAAAGAGAGTGGCATTTAAAAAGCAGAAACCTTGATTTCCTCCTTCAATCTCTGATTAAAAAAAGGAGGGGAAAGGGTAAGTTCTAGTACTTTCAAAAAGTTGAAGAGAGAGTGGATTTGATACATATCAAATTGATTTAAATCATGAATGAAATCACGGTTTAAAAAAAAAAAAAACCAAACAAACAAAAAAAACACTAGTCGAGAAGCCCCAATGTGGATTTGTAGAAAACAAAGAATAAATTACTGTTGTTTGATATCCTTTATTCATTTAACTTCTTGAAACTTTGGACTTTTAGAAAAAGGTAAGGGCTTGACAGTATGTATAAAAAACTTGCTAAGAGACAATAGGGCTGATGGGTGGGTAACCTAACCAGATCTCCATATACTGCTGGTAGAATAAGATCTCTGGAGACAACAAACTCCCTATGACTGAAGAAGGGTGTTTGTGCCCAAAAGCTTGCAAAGAATAATTTCTCTAACTATTTAGCTGATAAATCTTTATTAATCTATAGGCCCCATAAGATTGGGCCCCTAGTATAGTCCAGACTCTAACAGTTTGCTGTTCATAAAACTTCTAAAAAGGCTACATGAATATATTGTCTCAAATGGTATATAATTAGAAGTTATAATCCCGATTCCATGATGCTATCTTTGAGCTTAAATATATCTTAAATTAAAACTATGTTTGTTTTTTAAGAGCATCCTAGCCAAAAAAGAAAAAAAAAAAATCAAAAATTGAATTAAATAAACAAACCTGATTTAAATTTTAAAAAATCCATTTTTTTTAAACCATTGATTTTTATCTACCTTGGTAGAAGAAAAATGCGGCCAGAAACAATTAGTTCTATTTGCTAACTACAGCAAATACTTTCGTTAGTTTTAAATACAAAAGACTTTGACAACCTTTCTGTTTTCTTATGTTATTTTATTTAAAGCTAATAAAAACCCATTGAAAAGCCTGGGTTTTTTGTATTTTGAACCGAATTCTAAACTTGCAGTTTAACCATAGGCTGCCACAAATCATAAATAGAAGGGGGGGGGGAAAAAAAAAATCAATCTAGTAAATAATTGTTCATCCATATTTTAACAAAATAAAGTACAAAACCAAAGACGATCATGAGCCATAAACTGCATATTGCTTCATTTCTAAATTACTAAAATCTCTACAAAAAAGTATAAAAGAATTTGTGTAAGAGTATACAAATTCACAATGAACCTGTGCTAACATCTGAATAACAGCTAAGTTATACAACTGCTTAAATAAATGTGTCGATAAAGCATAACATATTGACTGGTAAAAACAATTCATTTTACGGCAACCACTGGAAAAAAATCAAACTTTGTATTCCTAGTACTGCTTACAAAAAAAAAATTCAAATCAAGGATTTAAATGAAGGTTTCTCCAATGGCTGGTTTCAATCAAAGGGATTTAAAGTCTGTTAATTAGTCCTAATATAAATTATCTGTTACTTCAAGTGAAAACAGGTTCACAAAGTCTGTGTGGAGCAAGAGAAGATGACAGAGGAAGGCCTATTTACCCATTCAGATACTTATTGTAAGTAGAATGAGTGCTATGAAAACTTCTACTCTACCAACTCTTACTTTCTACGGGAAAAGGGAACACCCCCTCCCCCCCTTGTGTTGTCCTAAATATTCCCAAAGGCTCAGGAATGGGGAAGAGCCTGCCACTGACTTCCTGTGCTGATATGCTAAGAACCCCAAACTGCCTTAATTTCACCTGAGTGACAACCAGTACAAGCAGACAAAGATTCAAATGCTACTCCATCAATAAGATATCCAAGTGCTACTCTATTTCACCCTATTTGAGTCCCTGAATTCATCAGTGCACCTGTGTATATATAGTATTTGATCATCTTAGGGTGCAGACCAACATAACATTTGAACCATTCCAAGAACTTCAACAACTGGAAACAGGCTCACAATTGTTTTGAGTGAGGGGTGTCTGCATGTATGTGGCTAAATGCAGGCACCCTTTATGACTGCAGTGCTGTCAAATTGCCACCAGGAGGTAGTAGTGAACACCCAACCCAACTGTAGCATTCTGTCCACTTTTTCACTAACAGAGTTTAATAAAAGCCTATTCCTGCACTTTCCTGAAAGCTATGTGGCAGTACCTGTCTGGGAATGCCTAGATGTGTATACAGGACAGAAAGGCTGCCTGGACCCCTGCCTCTGGGTTCCTTAAAGGCTGGGTGTTTAGGAGCTGCCACAGTTTTTGTCACTTTTAAAGGCAGATAAGGTTCTTTGGGTAGATATGATATCTTTTATTAGACCAACTATATAGGTGGAAAAATTGTTCCTTGCAAACTTTTGGGCACAAACACCCTTCTTCAAGCATAGGGAGGTTCTGCTGCTGTTCTGTGTTCTCCTGGATGGAACAGAAACCAATATGAAAAATGCAGGTCTGTGAAAATGCAAAATATGTGGCAGTGAGGATCAGAGGCCATGAGAGACAACAAGTATGAGACAGGTAGGTGGGGGTAGGGAAGACAGGAAAATGTTGACCTGGCGATAGAATATAGCTGGTAAAATGTAGCAATGCTATCTGTCACTTTTAAAGAGCACTTTCCCCCAACCACTCAGCAATTCACTCCAGTTCCTAGAAACTGACCAGGATTCAGTGCATCCCAGACTAATTTGGGAGTAGAGGGAAAGCCACATAAGTGAGGGGAGTGCTTAAGTCCCTGGTTCTGTGCATTTGGAAGCTGCTCTCTGCTGCTTTTACACAGCTGGTTAGTTTCCTTCAACTTGTGACAGTGGAGTCCTTGGGCAGCCCCAATTAAGCCCCCAGGAACAAGAAGCAGGGGGCCAAGCAGCTCCTGCCACCTGGCTACATCCCACCCCAAATAAGCCTGCGATTTACCAAACCCTGGTCAGCTGCCAGCACTGGGAGGAAACTGACCACATCTTTAAAAAGGTGGCTGAGAGCTGTCCTCAGTTTCCAACCAAGGACACTGGGGCACTGGAGTTCTGGTTTTGTATCAGAGCATGTTCAGGGGTTGCCATGCAGGGATTAGGGCAGCAACTGTGTGGGACACCTGGATGACCAACCAGACACTAGTTACAAAGTGCTTAGTATCCAACACATAACCAAAGAACTGGTTCAAAATAATACCTGATTATCCAAATATAGTTTTGAAATGATTCCAAAGGTTTTGTTCTAACCTGGCTTGTTTGTGCACCTGGACGACTATGCTTTCAGAACTGCATTTAAACCAGTCTAAGTGTCATGTCTGTCTGCGGCTTTAGCCTTATGATTAAGTCACAAAAAGGCAGCAAGAAGGAAAACAACCAAGCAACTTTTTCTATTTAATGTTTTGTTTTTTTGTTTTTTTCCAGAGACTTATACCAGATGGAATAGCATCACATTCCAGCATCTAAAAGGTAAAAGTAGGATCTGGCTCAAAAGTGTTTTATAAAAAAATATTATAGAGTTTTTACACACACAACTTGAAGAGTGGCTCCTGACAAAAATTAATTCACATAAAGCAGATACTGCTGTCAACAAACTTGTATCTTTACAGCATGGAATACCCACCAAATCAAGAGCAGCTGCTACTAAGGGGAAACCAGCCTGCTGGGGGCACTCTTGCTGCAGTAGCTCTACAGCTACCAGTTCTTGAACCAGCTCATTTCAAAACTAGCAAAGGTAGCTCTACACTTGATCTGAGCTTTCAAGAGGCCATTGTAGCCGCTTCCAATACTTCAGTGCACAGAGCCTGAAGTGACTTTATGTATACAGCCAAACTATTTCAGGACAGTGGAAAATGATTGGAGTAACAAGAAGTGTAAAAGGGGGTTTCCCCAGAATCTTACCAGCATATGCCAGTCTGACGATAGTGGCTTCATCTTGTGCCAGATGTGCTATGCCTGGCAAAATGTATTCTGGGTAAATGTTGATGTCATTGCGTGGCACCTCTTTGACCAGAGCAAGAACTTTAGTTAGTGTTCTCACAGATTCTGCCCTCACCCTAGGCACAGAATCGTTGCTGAATTGTAACAGATATGGCGTAATGCGATCCAGCAGAATCTCCACACTTAATCTTGGTGCTAAATGGAGAATTAGTTCCAAGGCAGCCAGTTTTGAATCGCAATATTTGAGAGTCTGTAAACAGGAAGTTATCACGGACACTAGAATAACCAGCCCATTCTCTTTGGTCTCTCCCTCTGCTTTCTCAGTCCGATCATGCCCACAGAGATTGTGGATTATATTGTCCAAATCCTTACGTATGACCAGTATACGCTCGTCAGCTGATACAAAAGTTTCCTTGGCAAATTGTGCCATGTAAGGCTGGAGGAAAGTATAAAATAGTTCAGGAAATGCATTGTTACGCTGCTGTTTCAAGTAATCTTCTGCTGCTAAGCGTTTATCTGGCTCACAGTGGATCATCTGAGTGACCTTAAGAGAGGTAGGAGTGGAGAAGTGGGAGAAAAAGATGACAAAATTTAGAAATTTAAAATACGCAAGGCAGTTTATCACTTAAGCAAGTCAAATAGAGTTTCTATAGAACAAAGTGTTATTTACCAGTTGTCTGATACTGCGATCTTCAATTTTGTTCAGGACTTGATCAGGGGAAAAGAGTCCATTTCTATATGCCAAAAGCTGAGACAAGTCAAACAATGGTACACCTTCTGTGAAGAGCTCTGCTATTACACAGCCTAGAAAACATCAAACTTTTCTGAGCATTATGAAATAAGAACTTGTCTGCTATCCAGGGACAAACAAAAATATGTGTTGCACAATTCTCAACTGAAGAAAACCATGAGGGGATCAAATATCTGAAGTATCAAGGAACAGTTTAAAGCAACTTTTTATCATGAAAGCTCACTATATGACTTCTGTAGATTCAAAATCTTGCTTTTGAATGCAATTACTATGCTTTGCAAGCATGCAACGTCTTTGAAACATTTCATGCATTTAAACAGCAGAGGGTAGTAGTGTTAAGAAATAAGGCACTGCCTTTAAGCACCCGCTAGCCAAAAAATGCAAAACAAGAAAATGAACACATCACTGTCATGTGGAAGAAGAGCACTAATAAACAGCCCAGAATGCAGGCAAAGGAAAAGGGGAGGCAGAGCTAAGTAATTAAGCGCTCTCAGCTGAACAGCCTTCGTTACTCTGGAGATACTTAATGATGGTCTTTGTCAACAAAAGTTGCCAAATTATTATGATCAGGACCCTGATATAACTGTATTTGTTAGTTTGCTAAGAACAGAAAACCATACGTTTAAACTTTAAGTCCCAATTTTACAATCTAGCCCACATGGGTACAGTGCCATTAATGAGCAAGAAGTTGGACAACATGATCTCCAGAGGTCCCCTCCTAGTTCTCTAAGTCAATAGGACTCCAAAGGTGTCTGTGTACACAGATCAGCTTATAGACTTAAGACCACAAACTATAAAGTCAGACCCACTAACACCATTAAAAAGTAGTAAGGGTTATGACCAAACTTTGGATAGTCTCTTCAGGACATAAGTGAAGGTACACTGGCACAGCAGTTTATACTCCCACTGCTTGGGTACCATAGCCATATATGCATGATGGAAACTACATGAATTCATATATTTTTATACTACTTCTACCTGTAGGAAGTTTTAGGTCCCAGAACCAACACTAAAGTTTTATTTGTAAAAATATTTGTTTCTACTGTCAAACAAAAAAAAAAAATCCTCACTGATGATGCAAAACTGTAAGTCACATGGCACTTGTTCTATTTCCTCACCCCACCCCACACACAAATACCTGCAGAAAAGATGTCCATTGCACGCTTCAATTCCCCTCCTGTTCGCTGATTGCTGTTTGCCAAATCTACTAATGGAGTTGAAGGATCTCGTATGCTCTCTAGTTCTGTGGCAAACAAGCTACCATCAACAAAGCGCTCAGGGGCGATATAACAAGTCCTCCTTCGTGAAGTATCAAAGAAATAATTGAAGTCAGCCGGATTGTCCTCAGGAAGATAGGTTGGTTTAAAACTGGCAAAGTCGGTCAGAAGAACCCAGTTCCAACTGGTCACCATCACATTTTCAGTTTTGATGTCCCCATGACGGACTCCAGATTTGTGGGCCTGGTCCACAGCAGTCAAGATCTGGAAGGCTATCCACCTCTTTTCAATGTTGTTTAGGAACGGCCTGGTGCTGATTCGATCATAAAGGTTGTCCCGTACGTACTGCCTGAAGAGCATAGCTGCTTTCTCAGACAGAGTTGCCTTCTGGAAGGGAAGGCAGTTCTGTGCAGAGTGTAGCCTTATCTTCAACTCCTCCAGCTCCTGCTTGTAGCTGGTGAGTGGCAAAGTGGGATCCTGAATGGCAAACACCTTCACCACCACCAGCCCTTCCCTGTGCTTGGCCCGTGCCACTTTGAAGAAGCGTGTGCTCCCCAGGCTTTTGTCATACTCGAAGTCATGGATGTCCGAGAAATAGCTGTCCACCGAGAGGATCTGAGAAGGAGCGATGCCAGCCAGCTGATTCCCCATGGTGGTGCTATCTGTCCCGGAGGGCAGGCTTCTGTGCTTTGCTGCTCAGCCTGAAAGACAGTCCTGAGGCTATTTAAGCTTTCAAGTTGACACCTGTCCTTTTCACACCTCCCAGGTTGGTCAGAGCCCCCCACCCATACAGGTCTCCCCTTCCCTGGGGCAAACTTGGCACCTACCTACTTGGTGCTTCACGGGGAGGCTACGGGGGGGGGGGCAGTGCAGCCTGGCCCTTGCCTGTTTACCAGCAATTAACGGGGGGGGAGGGATTTCACAGTGCCAACTCTACCCTAAGAGGGCAGGCCCAAAGGCTGCTGATCCCCAATCCCCGCAGGGCTCCGGCAGGCAGGCAGGCAGGGATGCTGGGTGTGGAAATCGAGCTCCCTCCTCCCCTCATCTTTGCTCAGGCACCGGCCTGGCGCCAATCTCCCGGCGGGGGGAGAGATGCAGAGGGGCAGGAAAGCAAGCGTGGGCCCCCTGGGGTTCCTCCCCGCCGCAGCATCCTCCTCCCCTCCCTTCTCCCGCCTTCCCTCCGGCTGGCTGCACTCACGGGCGGGCGCTGGGCAGCTCCGCAGAAGCGGCAGCCGCGACGCGGACGGCGGGGGAGGCCGGGCCGGCGCCGTGAGCTCACATCCTGCGGGCTAGCGCTCCGCCCCTGGGCGGGAACTGAGGAGCTGGGCGGTGCCGCCCCGCGCGCTCAGGGGACGCGCCCAGCCCAGGCACGCAGCGCCCCCTGTCCCAGCACGGCGCTCGACGAGGTCGCTCCTTCCCTTAAGCAACTCCTGGAGCGGCGGGGTTGTGAGGGACCCCGCTCCCCCCACCCCCTCGGGTGCAGCTTGACCCCCTGCAGCCAGAAAAGACAGGACCCCTCCTTAGTTTTTAAGTCGGCGGGTTTGTTTGAGGCATTGGTGACGCGAAGGGGTGCACTCCCTGCGAATGGCACCGCCGGTGGTGCCTACTGGCAGTCACTGCTTGCCACCCGCCCTTCCCCGCTGCTGCTGTTGACAACGGCCAGCGGCATCTGCAGGCGATCCACAGATGCCACTGGCCTGCTGGTGGTGTCTGCGGGTGCCACCCCCCTGCTGCCAACAGTGCCATGGCTGCCTGCAGGAGCTCGCCGCTTACCGCCGCCACACTCCTGCCGCCAACAGCACCGCTGTAGCCTGCAGGAGCTTGCCATGCCCTCCAGCTGCTGGGGGCACCCAGCATCTGTAGTTTGGGGCAAGGGGGAGCTGGGCAGGTGGTTTTGGAAGTGGTGGGGTTGGCACCCTCTTCATATGCTCGGTCCAGGCTTCCCTAAGCCAGTACCAGGAGTAGGGTGGCCAGCACGGGGACATTTGGGCTTTCTGCTGCTCTGTCCTCTATTGGTACCAAACCCAATGCCTTTATGTCCTCTATTTTTCTCCTCGTGAGAAAAATAGAGGACATAAAGGCATCCAGTTTCATATCAAGAGGACAGACAACCAGATTGTCCTCTATGAGAGCCACCCAAGCCAAGAGCCTGGGGTCACGCAGAAGGCAGGGCAGGGGGCACGGCCCAGACTAACTCGTCCATAGATTTCATAGATTTTGGGGGTCAGAAGGGACCTCAACTGATCATCGAGTCCGACCCCAGCCCCAGGTGCTTGTCCTGTCTCCTCTTAAAGACCCCCAGGGTAGGGGAGAGCACCACCTCCCCTGGAAGCCTATTCCAGATTCTGGTAACCCTCACCATGAAGTTCTTCCTGATGTGTAGAGAGGCCCCCACCTGCTTTGTCAGAGGCTGCATCTCACCCAGAGGAGAGGGAGGAGCAGGGCTCTATCTCCCAGCTCAACAGTATTCATTCCTCTCACCCCATCCTGAATACCTCCCCTCAACATGAAGAGGCTGTGATACCCAGCAAAATCTTCCCTGGGGAGAGCGGGTGCTGCACCAGCTCTCTGCCACTCCTCTCCCAACCTTTCAGTTCCGCTTCTGCTCCTCTTAAAGTGAAAACAGATGTCGCCTGACAACTCTTTGTGCCACAAAGAAAATGTTGGTGGTGGCACAAATGGTGACCTGAGACGTAGCTATCCTTTGTTGTGCCACATTGCAGGAAAATCAGCATGTGACAAAACGTAGCAACAGACTATCGCTTCCTTACAGTGCACATCTATTGGCTCTGCAGTGGGAGAGCAGAGCAGCCTCAACTGCTCATGCTCTCTGGCCAGCCCAAGCAAATGCTCTTGGAGCTTGAAGGCACTTCAAGGCCCCACAGCCTTTGTCTGCTTTCCCCACTTACGCAGAAACCCCCAGGGGATCTGGGGTGCCTCTCCATAAGCAGGGAAGTCAGGGTTGCCCACTTAGCCAGCCCCAACCGTACCAATTGCAGGAGGCTGGTCTGACTGAATGGGAAAAAGCCCTGCTCCAATGAGCCAGGCCCATTCCCCAGTGATCAGCACAGGGGCTGGGGCTGGCTGAGCCGAGAAAGCAGAAAGGTCACATCGTCCCTTATCCCGCACCATCAAGGGAAGGATAAGGAGTGATGTGTGCAATATCACCCAGTGAAGCAGATCAGCTGTGCCTTGACACATTGCAGCACAATTGATGTGTTTCATTAGAAAACATCTATTTCTAGCCTCTGTCCTTGCAATGCGAAGGACCAAAGAGCAGCTGAGAAGGCAATAGAGTTATAGCACACTTTATAAGTAGGCCAGGACAACGTTTTTGAACCAAAAAACCCCCTCTTATCAAAATAGAACCATTTTGTGAAAGTATTTTGATATTTTTCAGAATTCTTTGTATTTTTCCCTTGTGACTTTTGTTGTTCTTTAGCAAATAAACACTTAGAAAACTTTTTCCAGTATTTTTTTCTTTTCAAAATTTAATTTTGAAATATAAAATTAAAAAGTTATTTTACGGCTTACTTTAATGTCACAACAATACCTGACTAACCTTGCCAATCAAAGGTTAAAGCAACTCCGGCATTGCCATGCTGTATTACCCTACTTCTGATTGTATGAGCATAGGTATAAATTGTAGGGAAATCGCATGATGGGCACCTTCCACAGAAGGACTGATTTTTGTGGCTTCTTTTTGAAGGAAAGAGGCCAGGTGATTGCTTTGAAACTGAGCTTCTGCTAGAAATCGTTTCTACCAGGCAACTGAGTGGTTCTCCATAATTTTTATTTATTTTTTTGAAGAAAAGTGGTTTTGGCCTGGTCCTTCCTTACTGACTCTGATATTATTTTAGTTTGTAATGGGTGTTGGACAGTTCCCTTCCAGACTGATTTTCTTCTGGAAATGTTCTTGACAAGGCTGGTGGACCTGTTATCTACACATCTGCTCCCACAAATCTTTGTAGGAAGAGGATATGTTAGCAGCAACAGCAGTATCATATTACCTATAGTAACCTTTCACATTTTTTTTGATTCTCGAGTCTAAGACAAAAGGCCAGCTGCAGCAGTGTAGTACATTATAGGCAAAGTGAGACAAAGGGCTGAGTGCAAGTAATGTGATGTATTATAGCATATCCTCCTCTGCAATGGATGGTGATGAGACAAATAAATCTCTATGATCCAAACTTCCCAAAAAGGGAAGCAGGTAACTTCATCTCCTTTTTTGTCCAGGGTCAGACTTAAATGTTAGTAAGGAAATGTCCTTGTTCAGGCCTTTATTTGACTCCTGATGGTTCTCTTCTGTGTCTCCCCAGTTACTTCCTCTTTCAGAGCTTAGAGCAGAATAGGTTTTAAACATTGGAGATGCAAGGAAGTTTTGTGGCTTTTTTCTTTTTTGCTTCTTCCTTAGTGCTCTGGACAACAATTGGTAGTCCATGTTTTGGTGTGGTGTGTAGTAAGTAGGTAAAACAGAGAGCACAGAGTGAGGACCCCTAGGTTCTATTTTCGGCTTCAGGATAGTGTGATGTAGTGGATCCATGTATCATGCTCCCATCTCTTTCCCTCTATTGCAGCAAGTTTCTTTTCTTTTCCTAACTGTGTGATTTAATATTCTGTTCTCAAAGTAAAGACAGCTGAACTGGGAAAGTACTGAAGGTTAATGGACACATGGCTATCTGCCACCTTCAGTTTTTGTTCCCTATCTTTCCAGCTCTGTCAAGGATTTACACATAACTGGTAACAGTGATGCTTACACTTTGGGGGATGTTTATAGGGTGATAAACCCAGTGCTTTAATTATCTTTGTTCTTAAGGTGGCAAAGTGACAGTTTAAAAATATAATAGATACTAATAATAAAGTATAATAGATAAAATGAGTAGTCATTGATATTATTTTGCATTTTAAATAGACATAATCTCTATTTCATTTTAGTGTCACTAGCAGACTAGTAGCTGTTAATACTTGTTAATCACCTTGCTGGGGTCGTTTGACCCCGGTACTCTTTCCGGCCATGGCAGGGGGTCGGACTTTATGATCTGCTCAGGTCTCTTCCGACCCTACCAACTATGAAACTATCTTGTTTAATCTACTGGGAAAGAAAACTTGTATATTTTTAAAATACATTGTGCATTTATAAAATCTCCAACTTGATTCTGTGTAGCTACTAAAAAGGTTATTAACTGGTAGGTTGCCACACCTCCAGATAAAGTATTGTAGTTAAAGGACAAATATATTAATTAAATCAGATGGCTGAATAAAAATGTTTAAGAAACTGAAATCCTTACACAAATTACCAAGCCTTCTCTTAGTACTTTGACAGTACAGTCCCCCATCCAGACCAAACAAGTTAAATGGTATCTGGAAGGAAAAACAGTATCTGGAAGGAGAGATCCTTTGATTATTTCAGGATCACGATTAAAGACCAGGATCCCATATTTCTGTTCTTTGCCCTGATAACTGAATTCTTCTGTGGTCTAGGACAAGTCATATTTTTCTATCTCTGGTTCCCCAACTGAAATGAAGTAGAGATGCCAACCCCTATCACAGAGCCTCTGGTAGAAATAAATGTGGATCAGAGCCAAAACCATGGATAGTTTTAATGCACAGCAAGTGGGATACTGATTGATAAATGAATCCAAACACAAAAAAGAATATACTTCATGGCTTCTAGTAAGAGAATAAGCACAATAGTGACTTGCATATGTGCACTCCCAGTCCAAATATTTGAGTTCTTCCAAGTCTATAGAGACAGACTTACAATCTGAAATGTGCAAGCTGGATGACAGTGAATGATCTAGAGAAGTGATTCTCAGCCAGGCTGCCATGACACCCTGTGGTACCTTGACATACTTTCAAGGATGCCAGGGGGTGCTGTGCAGAGTTGGCACTCTTAGGTGTGCAAGCATGATTCACAAGAGAAACCCAGAAATTTCAAATAGGAATCCACAGGCTCAGTTATTCTGACCTATTGTGGCCTTTCTGAATTCTTGAACTCAATAAAAAATGCTCTGTTATTTTTCCATGGTCAAAAAGCAGATGAGAATTAAGAGCTGTTACTTTCAGAGGGGTGGCTTCAGTGTAAGGAGGGATGCCATGAAACTAACAAGGTGTGCCTTGAATCTAAAAAAGTTGAGAATCACTGATTTAGGGTTTCAGATGAATTGATCCTATTTCTTCATTCACAAACTAAGAGTCCCCTATCCTTGCTCGACTTTTGGGGGGCGGGGGGTCGCTGTTCCTTTCCCTTGTAATAAGTTAATGTAAGTAAATTTGTATATAGTCAAGTACCCTGACTGTTCTGGCCTGGTTCTAAAGGGATGGAGGGAAACTGCATGGTCTGCAGTCCCCCCACACAGCACACCTGCCAGCTAACAATCCCTTTCAATTGGAGAAGGGGAGTATAGACCCAAGTTACCTGGGCTACACAACTCTTCTTTTTATCCCACCAGCCCAAACCTGATTTCCTTCAAAAACAGACATCCATAATAGCCTACATAAATAGATATTCTTACTGAAGGCTGACAGCTTCTGTTGTTTCTTGGGGTTCTTGGCTCCCGAGTGGAGGGCCCCTCAGGGACAGCACTGTACCATCAGCACCCTATTTTAAAACAAGAAAGTAGAGGTTTGTTGCAGTGTCTGGAAACTCCTCATCCTTAACACTGCATGCTACAGACACCCGAGGTTCTTGGTGCCACCCAAAGACTTCAAGGTCTCCACTATCGTGGACAATGGAACCCTCAGAAATGCATTCTTCTGAAGACTTGTAAAAGTGACTATTTAAAAAGAAAACCTTGTGTGTGGCCAAATCACTTTTCTTCTTCAGCCAGTGGCACTTGACTGAACTCGTACTGAAAGTTTTGGTAGCAAAGCTCTAAAGACTCTGGAGATTCTAATCATTCACAGATTGATTGACAGATAGGCAGATTGCTGGAAGCAAGTTAGAAGCTTTCATTCATGGAAACATGGGTGGCATCCCTAAGCAGGAAAAGAAGTGCAGGAAATGCTTTTTTTTCTTTTGCTAGGCAGTAAGGGAAAAGTATATAGAAAGCAATAAAGGCTTGAGACATTGTCTCAAGTTTTCAAACCCTTTCAGAATCTTCTAGTAATATAAGTTAGAAGTTCAAAGTTGGGTGATATATTGTATATTCCCTAGAGACACTTGACATCTGATTCAGTGGTTTTCTAGTCA
Source organism: Crocodylus siamensis (assembly GCF_052110815.1). NCBI lineage: Eukaryota > Metazoa > Chordata > Crocodylia > Crocodylidae > Crocodylus > Crocodylus siamensis. The sequence goes on along the minus strand of NC_143399.1, from coordinate 135,011,039 downwards.
CATTTACTCTGTTGTAATACATTTCCTAGGCCTTGCATCCTTCTTAAGATGCAGGATGGATGGACTGGTTCATTATCAAGGTGATAAATGTAGTAGTAATGTGTCTGTGATTCTAGGCCGGCAGGTAAAATTACTGTGACATGCACAGCTGTTTTGTGTGTTGTGCAACCAATCCTATAGGGAGCAGGTAAGAAGATAGGGCAGGCAGGAGAGAACAGAGCAATGAATCAGACAGGGAAGGGAGACCAGAGCCATCAATCAGGCAGAAGAACATCAGCAGATAGGGCAGGGAAGAGAAAGTAGAGCAATAGATTAAGCAGGGGAAGGGAATCAGAGTGGCACTCAGGGAAGGACTGAACTTACCTCGTGGCACACAAGCCAAAAAAGGTTGGCCTAGTTTCTTAAGGGAAACAAATCCCTTGCATTCTGGATTTTGCTAGCATCTCTGGATGATGCAGCCCACTTAGTGGCACTGCACGGTTTTTTTTGATATGTTAAATATCTTCATCATGTTAAGACAAATTGACCAACATAAAGTTAAAACAGTAATATTTCTGACACTAGTACAAACTTAAAGGCTGTACATAGGCTGTCATGTGCAAGGAAATTCCCTCATTGACTTTAAAGACAGTCATGCCCAGGTACAGAAGGGAAAGCCCACTGCTCAAGGTAACAGGACTGCACCGAAATACAAATCAGATCTTACTAGCTACTTTTTATGCAGTAGGAAGAAATATTCATTAGTGAGCCAAGAAAGATGCTGCACACAAGAAATTAACCAGAAAGGGACACTCTTGCAAAGCTATGTCAAATATGGCGTGTCCTCTTGCAAAGCTATGTCAAATATGGCGTGTCCTTTTTCTTTTTGTGTTTGCAGATATTTGTTTTCTTGTGTAAACCAATGCTTGGCAGGCCTCCAATCTTGCCTGATCATTATAAAGTATATAGCTGGTCAGGAATTTTTAACAAAACACATTTTCAGTAGTGAAAAGCTAGTTAAAATCAGAGCTGTTTATGGGGAAAAGGGTTTGTATTTTAGTTTTGTCATTCAAGAGTTTGGAGACTGGGATTTTTTAAATGCTCAGTGTTACATTCCAACATTTTTTTTTAAATTTGCTTCTGATTTGAAATCACTCTGTTTCCAAATGTTAGTTAATTCATTTTTTAAAACAGTCAAAAACAATATGTTTCAATTTACCTGATAGAGGTACTTAGCCATGTTAGTCTGAAGTCAGGTACAAGATAGGACAGGGTAGCAACTTACAGGCTAACTGATTCAGAGGTGCATAAGTAACAACCTACTTCATCAAATGCTAGCTTTTATAGCCTGTAATGGCAACTGACCAAGTAAGATATTACCTACAAAAGTTCATGAGTTTCTGAACTAGTTAGTCTCAAAAGTGCTACCCTCCCCTGTGTTCTGCCTGAATTTATCCAGTATGACTCTTTCTAGATTATTGGTTTACAAACACTTGGGACTTCTTGTCCTGAATTCTGAAATCTCAGATTCCTTTGTAATAGAAAGATCATCTACTTCTCTTCCTCTCCATAGCTCTAATACAAAGAATTCCTTACACCTGAGTATATTCTTGCTCATATCTTGCTGAAGTGTGTAATGGCATGAGACAGAGCAACGTTCCCATTGACTTAAATGAGGGATGGACTAAGTCTAGAACTAATAAGTCATGGAAACTAGAAGTGGTTATTTAAAATTGCATTTCTACCAAGAAAAAAAAGTACTACCATGGATTAGTCCCCTTATACCATCATAGCCCTGCATGTGCAACCTGCATGGTCTATAGCTGTAGAATGGGCTTTCCTAACTCAGAGGTAACCTTTGAGATCATGATGTGGGCTCAACTGCTTAACAGTTCAGTGGGTGGAAAACTGACTGCATGATAGGACCCAGAGAGTTCTCATGAACGGACCTGTGTTGTCCTAGCAAGAAGTAGCCAGTGGTGTCCCTCAGGGATCTGTGCTTGAACTGCTTTTCAACATTTTATCAATGATTTGGATGTGAGGGTGAAAAGCTCTCTGGCCAAGTTTGTGGACAACACAAAAATTATGGGGGAGCGTGGTCATGGCAGAAGATAGGTTGCAGATACAGGCGGACCTGGACAGCCTGGAGAGTTGGGCAGACTGGAACCATATGAAGTTCAACACTCAGAAGTGTGAGGTGCTCCATCTGGGAGCAAACAATCCCCAATATACCTACTGTCTTGGTGGCGACAATTTGACTTGCACTACAGCCAAAAGGGACCTAGGGATAATGATCAACCATCGCATGAACATGAGCCAGCGGTGCGATGCTGTAGCCAGCAGGGCAAACAACATGCTGGCATGCATTAACTGTTGCATCTCATGCAAAACTAAGGAAATGATGCTCCCACTGTACTCCACACTGGTGAAACTGCAGCTGGAGTACTGCATCCAGTTCTGGGCACCACACTTCAATAAGATCATGGAAAAACTTGAGAGGGTCCAGAGAAGAGCCACCCATATGATCAGGGACTTGCAAGGCAAGCCATACAAGGAGAGGCTGAGGGACTTGGGCCTCTTCAGCCTACAGAAGAGAAGGCTAAGAGGGGACTTGGTAGTGGCTTACCTCTACATCAGGGGAGTACATCAAGAACTCGGTGAACAGCTATTCACCAGGCCACCCCTGGGGAAGACCAGGAGCAATGGATACAAACTCCTGGAAGGCTGCTTCAGGCTCAACTCCAGGAAAAACTCCTTCACAGTCATGGTATCCAGACTGTGGAATGAGCTCCCTCCAGTGGTGGTACAGTCACCTACTCTGGAAATCTTCAAAAGGAGACTGGACAGTCACCTCGTTGGGGTCACTTGACCCCAATTGTCTTTTCCTGCCCAGCACAGGGGGACTGGACTGGATGATCTACAAGGTCCCTTTCAGCCCCTAACAATCTATGATGTTACGGCTTCTCATCATTTCAGTTATTTAACTCCACTTAAGGGCAAAATGATGACATCCTATCTTAGTATGTTTTCTGTTTTTTATTTTTAAATCTTTTACTTTGTTTTTTTCTTAGTTTCTTATGTTGCAGATCTGAATTTCTCAACCATGTTTGCAGTCACCAGTAAAGGTAAGAATGGTAATTATTATTCCTATAAGAACTGAAGTCATACAAAGGCACTGTGCTCTTGTATACAGCATAAGCCCCAGAGAGAAGTACATTTGCCAGACAGGTAATTCCAGGGGTCTGGATCCCTAGGAAACTTTGCTTTCATGAGTTCCAAAGACCCAATTTGTTGCTACCTAGGAGCAACAAGATAAGGGAGGAATAAAAGTTATTGAGTCAGGACAACTTAGTCTAGTCCCTTCAGTAAGGATTGCTATTTTCTTATCTCTGCTTTGCTTTTATCCATGCTTTGATGTTCAGTAATTTGAAGACAGTTCATTCCTTTGAGAATTTGCATTTCACCAGATATTCATTGTGACTTCTTACTCTTAATTAGCTCAAGTAATTAAAATCCAAGATTTCTGAACAGAAGTCTCAGAATTCTGTTCCCATTGAGCTTTATATTGCCTGATCAGCCTCCTACACTCTAGGATCTGGTGGTAGGAATTGAATATTTGTTATGGCGGGACACTGATGTTGTGAAAAGATTTTACAACTTGTAACATCATACTTCTGGGATGTTGGTAGCTAAAGCATTCAGGTGCTGACCTACAATATTTTGGATGAGAAGGTGAAAGTCACTGTACAATCTGTTCTTCCTAAAAAAAATTAAAATGTCTATAGTAGGTTTTGGGGGATAATTCAGCTGTGAGGTTTGATATTTCTATAGATCATACATTTAACCAGGAATTTAAGATCTCCTGCCTGGTATGACCTAACTTTGGGGCAGAAGCAAAATTCTTCTGTATAAGGAAATAAGGATAGTTAAGGACTTGTCTACCTGATAAAGTTGCACTGTTATAACTGAAGGTATGAATTTAAAACTGTAAAATGAAAATGGAGCATGTTCATTTCAATATAAACATGCCTTGATTAGGTTTAGCTGAACCTGTTCTTAGTCAATTAGTGTACACCTGCTTAACTGTATCAGTTCAAGTGTGCACCTTCTTTTCAAATGGTGCAACCATCTCCTCTAGGTGAACCCAAAGAGGCAATGATAACAACAGGGGTTAAAATCAAGATAAAAAAACAGGGAACTCTAGAGTAATTATTGAAGAGGGCTATGAAACTATGTTCCACCTCTTTTTATTTGCTACTTGAATAGTCTAAAACTAAAAAGCAGATCTCCCTGAGTAACTGGTGGTATTCACCCCTTTAGCTTGAGGGTAAAGAGACAAGATTTTTGTTTTTCTTATGGAAATATGGCAGGTTGGAGAGAGAGAACCAACGCCTTCTCTGAAATAAAAATTTTGGTTCGATAATTTCTGAATACTTTTGGTTGTATATGCTTCCAAAACTAAACTGTACCTCCCTCTTCTGTGATCCAATCATATCTTGTAGGATACTATGATAAAAGACCCACCAGCATTACACACAAGGCTGAAGTCAGCTCTCAGAAGTCTTCACTGGCCAAAATCACCTCCTAACTGACTTCAGCACTTCCTGCTTGAATTGTTTTGAATAATACGACAATTAAGACTCACTGGGAGTCCAGACACTAGGTACACAAGCATAACCAGTCTCTTAATGTATCGGGTGACCAAAGGGAATGTCTTATTTTTCAAAGAACTTTTGGAGTTGTTTTAAATTTTAACAAATCAGATCTGTGCAAGATGAACTAGGACTGATTGTCTTGAAAATTCAGACACAGAACACAGCCTGAACAGCTTGTCTGTCTTCGTACTGCAGAAGGCGGTGTAGATTGGCACCACTTCATCAGATAGTGGGTGCATCTGCATGTGCATTAATGCGTTTTTGCTACCACACATTAAATTTAGTACCTCTAATGTGAGGTACTACATAAATGCACATTAGACTGCCCTAATGCTCAGTAGTGAAAGCACACACTTTTTTAGTGATGCTTAATGCACACTAGACTATTCTACTGCGCACTAGTGTATTAGCACATTTTTTATATACTGCTTTAATGCAAAAGTAGAATAGGCTACTATGCATTCAAGCAAATTTGTAGATGCATCCACTGAGAAGGGTTCCTTTTCAGCACCTGATAAAGCTGCTACTTATGAAAACTTATTCATGTTTTCATTAGTCTATAAGGTGCATACCTACTCTACCATCTGCCTGACTTGAAATTAACACACCTATCTCTCTTCTGTCTTTTCTAGCCCCCAAGATTTGGAATAGCCTGCTGCTGGAGGTGGTTCAGGCTCCCATTTTGAATACATTTGGATGCTTATCTTGCTGGGATCCTATGATCCCTGCTGACTTCCTGCCCCTGGGGCAGAGGGCTGGACTCGATGATCCTTCGGGGTCCCTTCTAGCCCAAATGTTTATGAAATCCTCCCTAAGAGATTGACAATGCAATGTACTTCAGTAAATTATTTACAAAAGAAATGTTCAGTCTTTGACCACTGGGTGTCAGAGTTTCCTTACCATTTCCAATCCAAAAATCAGGCTCAGTGCTGGTAATCCCCAGAAGACTTGTCATGAACAGGGATCCTGGCTTTCTTTGTTTAAAAATCCCAAATTATCTGATAAAAATCCCAAATTATCTGAGTTTAAACCCCCCAAATCTGCATTTTTCTGTGATTAAAATGAAACACCATTATATATATAGGTATCAGTTGAACACAATGTTTTATTGATATATTTTCAATTTTAAAGCAGTTTGGAAGTCACCTATACCTCAATCTTAATAATGAAATAAATTTTAAATACTTATATATTTTGCCATTTGATTTTGGTTTTTTATCATAGAAAACCAGAGCTCCCCCTGCCCCCTTCATTCACCAGGATGTGGGTCTAGCTGTGGCTGTCCATCTCCCCCACTGCTTTGTGGTGCTGAGCAGCCCTGATACACTGGTGCCCAGCCCCCTGGCCCTGCTGGTGCCCCTCACTCCCAACCCACAACCCCTGCCCCCAGCCCTCTAGTGTGTGAGGAAGGGAGGGGGTATGTGGGGAACAGGATGGGTGTGTTGGGAAAGGAGGGTGCAGGCACATATGACATGGCAGAGGGTATGTGGGGGGCAAGGCAATGCTGTGGGGGGGCACATGCCTCCTGAGATTTCTACACCCACAGCGGGGCACAAGTCTGCAGTGGGGCTGAACCAGCTCCAGGCAGGAGCCTCCTCGGTGGCCCAGAGGCGGGATCTCGCATGGGAAGAAGCACCACTACCCGCCTGGCAGCAGTGAGGGGCACAACTGCGCCACCACTGTCTCACCTTAGCAGCCATGGCAGCACAATGCTCCTTTCCACATGGGGTCCTGCCCACTGGGCTGCAGAGACAGCTCCTGCCTAGAGCTGGTCTGGCTCAGCTGCAGCCCTGTGCCCCGCTGTGGGTGCAGAAATCTCTGGGGACACATGCCCTCCTCACCACATCCCCTTGGCTTTATTGCATCCCCTCCACTGTATTACCTGTGCTCCCCATCCTCTGATGCATCGCCTATTCTCCTGCCATCCCCTGAACACATCACATGTGTCCCTTTTCTGCCCCTCCCCCTGGAGCTGCAGGAGCTGCTCTCCACTGCTGCATGACTGCCACATGCATGTGGGCATGCACATGGGACCCCCTGCCTCTGATCGCCCTTCCCCACTGCCCCCAGCCCCAGACTCGAAATCTGCCAGCTTGCAAGTGGAAACCTGTGTTTTCCTGACTTTTTTCTCCTTTAAAGGAGGAAATCCATGTTTTTTCCATTAAAGGAGAAAAGCTGTGTTTTTCTGCAGTAAATGGAAAACATGAAGCAGTACAATTATGTTGTTAAAAAGTCCATGGCTCATAAGTCAAAATCTGGCTAAAAGATTAAGTAATCAAAAAGAGCCAGCAGGAAAACTTGTTGTTATGTAGGGAGCTGAATGTATTCAGTACATTTGCCTGTACTGCTAGTTATGATCTGGGAAGGGTTAATTACTAGCATGTCCTCAAAAATAAGTGATATATGGCTCCTACAGAACAAAACCAAAATAAAGACTTGAGGTGGCCAGTGCTGTTAGTGGAAGCTAGTAAGAGTGTTTTGCTTACTGTAATATTTAAACCAAAGTATAAGTTTCCTTGCAGAGAAGGTGAGCCATGTGTAGGGTGTTTGGTAGTGTTGTTTAGTAAGACTCCTAAAGATATCAGCATGGTAGCCAAGCATATCAGTTACTGCCTCAAATTTCATGCATCAGAGCAGACATTGGGCATTTTTACACATGCAAGCGCTGCAGTGCCAGATGCTTTGAAAAGGGCTTGGTGCTGTGACACATGAAGCTGTATAAGCGGCAAAATGCACATTGGCACTGAGAAAATGGCAGTGGCACACTTTTGAACTAAAGCACATCAGAGGTGCTTTTGTTTAAAAGTATACCACCACCATTTTCTGCGCACTGACACGCGTTTTGCCACTTATACAGCTGCATGCAGTGCAGCACAGCGCACATCAGCTCGTGTGCAGAGCAGACTAGAGTCTGCCCCGAAGTAGCAGATCTCCAGCACACTGTGGGACAAAAAAGGATGTGTATAAATGCCCATTATGATTAACTTAGGTTTGTCTTATAAGAGATAAGAGCAAGTGCAGAACAGCTACTCTTTGTTAGCCATCTTTGTGAAAACATAGGGCCCTCTACACATTCAAGTAAAGGCATTATGGGATCTAATAACGCATAATCCAAACAATCATATCTCCTCCCATGCCATGTATGCATGGCAGGAGCAGTGATTGTGGGATCACATATTAGATCCCATCACACCTTATTCCCTATGTGAAACCCCCATGGCTGGGAGATCCTAGCTGCCGCAATCTCATTGGCAAGGTGTAGGGGGTGCACAGGAGTGCATGTGCACCCCCCAAGGGCACTGGTACACCCCCTCACAGCAGCATTCCCTGCTTAGGTGGCGGGTGGGGGGCAGGTGGGAGTGCTGGTGCCCCGCCCCAAGGGTGCTTGCCAGAGAGTGGCGGTGCTAGAAGTACTGCTGGCACTTCCAGGTGTGTCCCTATCCCTTCTGGGCATGCTGCTGCCACTTCTGGGCAGCATTCCCACTTAGAGCCAGCTCAGAGGGAACACTGCTTCTGGGTCGGTGTGTATGCGACTGGCTGTGGGATGACAGCCCCCCCACACTATGTCAGTGCAATTGGCTGCGTGGGGGGCCCGCCCCCAGTCGCTGACTGGCTGCTGAGGGGGCAAGTACCCCCCCACCCGACTCAGGAGGCACCAGTTACCCTTGCATGATCTCCAGCTGCAGGGGTTTCATGCATCCCTGTGGCTGGGAGATTTGACAGCTACATTTCCCAGCCCTGAAGGCTTCACACACAGCCAGAGCTGGGTCATCACAGCTGCGCCTTGCGGCTGACGCAGGATGCTGCCAGGACCTACAGTTGGCAGCTGCTGGGGCTGAGAGTGCCCTCAGTTGCAGGATTCCCAGCCCCTGCTGGACATAGTGCACCCTTGCAGCTGGGAGCCTTCTCAGCTAATAGAGCAGTCAGCCACAGAGGAGACCCTGTTACACATACAAATGTGTAGATGCATGTACAGGTGGCTGCTTGATAGCAGCCACCTATAAAGTTAATACACATTTTCAAGATCTAACTTGATAGCTGCTTGGAGCTTTTTATCGTATGATGGGTACTTTGCACATGTAACTGGTCTCAATGTAACTGCACAATCAACCAGTTAATTGAGCAATACCTCCAACGTGTAGGGGGGCCTTACTCTGCATTTAGTTTTGATTCATTTCTAAGGCTATTGCACTTCATATTCACACCTTGTTTTTCAATAAAATCATCATGCACTAAATCCTTGGAATAATAATATTTGTGTATAAATGGCATGTACCACCCCTTATCCTCCTTTCCCAAGGCAGTATCCAAATTTGGAGTCTTGGTCTGGCTTCCCAACCCAGGTCTGACTTTCCAACCCAATGTAATTGAAGCTTATAGATATTAAGAGTTGAGGAGAAGGCTCTGGTTTGGGTTTGTCTTGAGTGATCTGCCACAGGATCTCTCTTGAGAGTTAGACAATTGAATGTCTGTTTGCTTTAGACATCTATGCAATTCTGCAGTTGATGTGATACTTGAATTATTTTGAAATATAAGCCTAATCTATTCTGATCCTTGTCTTCATATCATTCTGCCAGTAAACAAGGTTATTTTTTAAAGTAATTTTCATGCAATTTCACCTCCCACACAAACCAGTCATCCCACCCGCTTTATCTTTTGCTGTAACTAATAAATGAGCAGCTACCATGACTACTGATTCTATACAAACTCAGTGAAAAGCTCTTCAGTTTTTAAGGGGTGGCTGGGGATAGGTGATTACCCAATGGTTGTAGGGGATTTTTTGCACATTAATCACAAATTAGAAGAGAAATGCGCCATGCTTCTATGTGAGTTTTAGACTTCAAAGCACCAACTTTAAAAACCAAGAGTTAGAATTCATTGAAAAACAAGGAAGAGCAAGTATGAGCAGAGAAAAATGCTGATCTCTGGTGAGATTCCTCAGCAGCAAGCCTAGTTATAATTAACCTAGTAGTGCCAGTGAAAACCAGTGAGTAGTTTTAAATATAATAGTAAATTCACCATTGATGAGGGCATCTGGGGATGTTTTAACCCTGTTTCCAGGCCACCTCTTTCACAGCATTCTCTACAATTTTTGGAGAATATATCCTAGGAAGAGCAGTTTTGCAGTGGTTTATTATTTTCCCAAAGATGTTATTTGCCTAAAGATCCTGTGTTTTTGATCATTTGTCTTAAAAGCTTTGATGTTTCCTATGATACACATCAATCCTTGTGATTCTTCCTCATTGAAATACATTTCTACTATTTGGTAGAGCTGTTGGAAAGTACCTCCAGTCTTCATGGTTTGTTAGTTTTCTGAAGCTGCTGAGAAAATCATGTTCTTTTAAGTACTGTGTAATTCTCCCCTCAGTGCATCATAAGACATCTGATCTGACGAATTTAATGGAAAGATGTCAGTTGGCTTTAATGGGACTGGAGTGAGTCCTTGGGGATCTTTAAAAGCTTTGCCTTCTGCTAAGTATTTTTTCTCAAGTCTAGAGGAGTGTCCTCATGAGTCCATCCATACCACTTCTATTTATTAACATCGGTGATTATACTTTTAGTAGACAAAGTTTTGAGAAGTGTATACCCACAGTAATTTTGAAAGAGCCATCCAGATACCACGTGAAGAATTACTGCAGTACAAAAAGAAAATCCCCATGAATCACACACCATTAGTTATGACATACCATCCTTCCCTGGAATCTATATGGAAAATCCTCAAACAGTTGCAACCCATACCAGAAGACGACCCAATTCTTAACAAACAAGCACCAAACCTCACCAACCACATCATCAGAAACAAACTTCCTATGGCCCAAAGCACACCAAATATATCAAGACCATGCCAGGACAAAAAAATGTAAAACTTGCCAACACAACTCCATCACCCCCACAATAACTACACCTCACAACAGAAGCATCACCATTCCTGGCTCTTACACCTGCACCTCCAGAAATGTAATATATCTCATCCAGTGCACTAAATGCCCTGATGAGAAACCAAATAACAGCTGTGTACCAGAATGAATGCACACTGGAAACTAGGGGTGTATGAAATGGGCTGTATTAGATTTGGATTTGGCCTGAATGAGGGACAGTGATCTGATTTGTTGATTTGGATCAATGTCCCCAATTAGATTCAGCTGAATCTGAAGATTCAATGCTGATTCAGGGAATCAGTGATTCAGCCATAGACACAACTTTAAATGTTTTTTCTACACACCTCGAGGTACCAGGCATTGCTCATGAACACTGCAATGCTGGGGTATATTGAACATCCATCCCACAGGAGCACATGGGGGCCCCTGCATACTTGGCAGCGAACCCAGAAGTGGTTCCAGTCCACTTCCAGTTCCACCAGGGACCACATGGGGGGATCTCCCACACACCCCCAACTCAGCTATTGGCCACAAGGGGCCCCCAGGTGCCCCCCTGGACCCAGGAGGCACCAGTCACCAAGCTGAGGGAGTACGGGGGGGCCCCGTGTGCGCTTCCCGGCGGACTCAGAAGTGGACTGGAAGTGCTTCTGGTCCACTTCCAGGTCTGCTGCCGAGCATGCTGGGGATGCCCTTGTGCTCCTGTGGGACACTCCATGCGCCTCAGCATCTCAGCACTCATGAGCCGCCTGCTACCTAGACAAAACATTTAAAGCTGTGGCTATGTCTGAATCTCTGAATCTTTTCAAATCTCACTGTAGCAGGGCACTAAGGTGCCTGCTACTTGGAAAGCCGGAGTAGTAGCTCAGGTGCTGGTTGCTAGGGGCAACCAGGAGGAGCTAAGGGCCCACACCTGGTAAGTCAGCTGACCAAAAGGGGCAGGGCTGACTACTATAAGACCAATGCATAGCCCATAAGGCTGGGATGCACCAAGTCACCCAAAATAGAACCGAGACCGAGGTACATCAGAGCACCATGTCAGAGAAGACAAAAGGCAGCCTCCCTTATACATTGTTAACATCAAAGATGTGGCAGGCGAGATATGAGGGTGCTTTAGTACCACACTGGCATGGTAGGGGGCGCTAGGGGAGATCACGGCCACCGCTAGGACTCTGTACTGTTACACTCTCCAAATCAATTTGGAGGGTTCCGATTTGATTTGGAGAGATTAAAGGGTCTCCTGATTCAATTCAGATTTGGAGATTTGGCCACTGAATTGGGTTGAATCTCCGTCGAATTGAATCAGGGACCTAAGCTTCACACAGCCCTACCGGAAACCTATCAGAGGCAAAAAAAGCCAATTACCTGTGGGTGCACGCTTCTCACAAGACAACCACTTTCTCTCCAATTTCTATGTTCTAATCCTCAAAGGGAATTTACAATATATCTTTCACAGATGAGCCTACAAACTTCACTTCATAAATCCACTAGATACAAAAAAATCACAGACTAAATATAGACGTTGGATTTATGGCATATTATAACCTGCCTTCCATCTAATAACCCCAGGAAATCGGGGGTCTGCATTTTACCAACTGCATTCTATCACCAGTTCAACATTTCCCCTTCCCCCCCACCTACCTGTCTCACCCCAATTGCCTCTGTTCCCTCTGAACCTCGCTGCCATGCATTTGCATTTTCACAGACCTACATTTTGCATTTTTGCTTCTATTCTACCCATGAGAGCATACATTACACCCGCAAAATCTCCCTATGCCTGAAGAAAGGTTTGAGCCCAAACGCTTGCAAAGAACAATTTTTCTGACTATTTAGTTGGTCTAATAAAAGATATCACATCTACCGAAAGAACCTTTTCTGCTTGTGTCCTTAGACCAACATGGCTACAACAAACAACCCTAAAGCATGGAAGATATACTTTTAATAGACTTATATTTTACTTGTAGTCTGATTGAGACATCATAACGGACTACCTTCCTAGATGTGTAGATCTTGGGTGTACACAGAGACTAGTACAAATTTGACTGCCTGCATAACACAGGCAGCAGGACTTCAGGCAACTTATGCTGTTACTAGGAACATTGTTGGCACTGGATTTTTATTTTGTCTCCTGTGTCCCCGTTCACAGTCTACACTCCTATACTTCATTCAGTTTTCTCGAGCCATTCCCAGTGTCTCCTAAGAGTACTACAGTCTCTTTCAACCACTGTGAAATTAGTTCTGGTGCTACAGCTGTGCTTTTCCTCATGTTTTTACTATTCATCTTGTCTATTTTAAAGTGTCTAGGGAGGGCTTCAGGCCAAGTACTGCTAAAAATCAAAATAAATATCTGGCTGACTTACTTGGGTTTGTTCCTTTGGCAATCTCTTTGCGGCTCTTGGTTCGGCCGTCCATGAAACTGGGTTACGTATTTCTGGTCTTGCCAAATTCTATCAGGGCTTCTCTTTTTTGTAACCTTATGGTTTCTCTATATATAGAAGGAGCTAGGAATGATTTGGTTCATCCACTCAACTTGCCTGGAATAGGTCTCCTGCCTACTTCATTTCTAGTGTGTCAGACCCAGAAGTGTAATGAAGGACAGATGACAGATGCAGCAGCCTTGTTGGGGGGTAGTTGTGGGTAGGAAGCAGGGCAGAGGGAGAGTTAAAAAATAACAGCAATCAGCTAGCTGCACCTCTGCAGCCCAGGGCACAGTGCTACCTGTTATGCCTCTGTTCAGACCTCCCTCATTTCTGTATTGTTCTGCATTTATTCCTGTCCCTTCAGTCTGCTCATTTCCCTGTGTCCATAGATTCAAAGGCTGGAAGGGACCATGGAAGATCATCAGGTCCAGCCCCTGCACTAGGCAGGAAAGACAACTGGGCTCAGGTGACTCCAGCAAGGTGACCATCCAGTCTCCTCCTTGCTCTTCCACCCTCCCAGACTATATTCTCTCAGCCCTAGAGTATATGTGACACCTGCTTACCACAGAACCTGGGAGCGGTAAATATGACTGATTCCCTGCACTAACTGGGAAATTAATCAACACCTACTATAGTTTAAAATAGGAATCATCTTTGTTTTAGGTATCAGTAGCCCTTTTCTGACCCTGCATTATTCTGTGTGCCAGCTCGATAACTGAAAGGAATCCCCAGCACCTGTTTGGAGGGGCTTTACTAACTGCTTATTCCAACCCGTGTTATAAGAGGCCTCCTTGTGGGACACCATATGGGCTTCTGCTTCCTGCAGCATCTTAATTTCCAAAAAAGTCTTGCATCAATTTTACAGGCCTTTTTTCTATCTCCTTGGTGCTATCAATACCTCTTCTAAGCTTGGAGGGGAAATGGGAGGACAGAGTCTCTTCATAATATTTCAGGTAACAACTATGGTGAAAGATGCAACTTATTTTCAGAATATTTGAAAACTTGAAAGCTATAGAGAGGGAAAATCATTCCCTTTGGCAGCTTAGTCAAATATTGAATAGGTTAATCTGGCATGATGCAGCTGTTTGTTGCAGTAGCAGGACTACTGCTGCAAACACAGCAGAAGAAAAGCAACCAAGGATTTAAGCAACCTACAATAAGATGGATTTTCTGTCCTAGTTGTGTCTACCCACAGGCCAGATGATACAGTGACTTAGAACAATACCATATCCCAAATTACTTCAATAAAAAGTGAATTGGTGAGTCAGAATTACTTTCCTGAAATGTAATACATTTCTAATATTGACAATCTCCCTCCTGTTACATGAGAATTTATTCAGTTTACAAAGTCCTATGTTTCCTTCCTCACCACAAAACTGTGTTACACTCAGAATGATGGTGAAAGTACAGCAGAAGCAGCCACTCTGGGAGTTATTTCACGTAATTAATAAAGGTGTCTCTGTAATGGAATGCTATGGAGCCTATTGTGCAAGAGGAGGAAGAAAGTAGGACTGCCATAAGGCAGCCTAGTGGCCTTTATGCCTGACCTGAAGCAAAGCATGAGGAAGTCTCTGCACTATCTCTCTGTGCCATGATGCCAGAGCATCCTCCCCGACCGTCTTTATACTCCTAGCTTATGTCTGCACAGTGCAAGGCAGTGCCTACTAGAGCTGTGCAAAGCTTCGGTCCCTGATTCAATGCAACAGAGATTCAGCCCAATTCAGTGGCTGAATCTCCAAATCTGAATCAAATCAGGAAAGCCTTTAATCTCTCCAAATCAAATCGGAACCCTCCAAATTGATTTGGCAAGATTTGAAAAGATTCAGCAATTCAGACATAGACACAGCTTTAAATGTTTTTTCTACATACCTCTAGGTGGCAGGCGGGTTGTGAACTCTGAGATGCTGGGGTGGATGGAGCGTCCCACAGGAGTGCAGCGGGGTCCCCAGCGGGCTCGGCAGTAGACCCAGAAGGGGACCGCCAAGGAGCACGCAGGGCGCCCGCCACGGCACCCCTCCATCTTGGTGCCTCCTGGGGCTGGGGGGGCACCTGGGGTCCTCCTGCGGTCGACTGCCAAGTTGGGAGTGTGTGGGGGGTCCCCCCCATGTGCTCCCCAGTGGCCCATTTCACACACCCCTAGTGCCCACACTGTATACTAACTCTGTGCGTGCTAGCTCTTGACCTGGGAGCGGTATAACCACATTCTAACCTCCACTTCTCAGAACTGGACTCTGCCTCTCAGTAGAGCTATTTGGCCTGGTAAGGGGGACTGAAGCTATGGGAGACTAAAGGAGGGATAACTGACACAGGTTGGTATTTGCTTGGGGCTGCTGAAGGCCACTCCCGCAAATCCCTATACCCTATGGGGGCTGCACAAATTTATCCATGCCCCTGCTACCCAGGTGCAGCAGAATTCGGATGCATTCTAATTCTATATTGTTTCTGATTCTGGAGATGGTGCCTGCTTGGAGCCCCCTTGCACTGTTGTAGGTATATTCTCTCTTTTGAGTCCGAAGGCAGGTTGTGCCTCCAGCTGTGCCTTCAAGGGCAGGTTGTACCTCCAGTTCCAATGTGCCTCCACCTCCAATGTCCAAAGGCAGGTTGTGCCTCCAGCTCCAATGTGAGCAGGGAGGAATAGAGTTAGTTAGGGAAAGGTAATTGCCTCTCCCTCCATTCCAGTATAGAATGACTACATGAGGAAAGCACATGTTGACCTCTTCCACATACCAAAGAGTGACTGAGATGCTGTTCAAAGAACACATTGCGTTAGGAGACCTGGAAAGAATTGTGATACATGTTAATTATAAAGTACATATAGAGAGAATATGCTTTTAAAGCTAGTTCTTCTTTGTGAGCATACAGAAACCCCATTTTTCACCTAAATTGCATAAGCTAGTACTTTAATAAACCCATTTCCATAAGAATTCCCCATTACCATTAAATATTGCCAGTTCTTCAAAAAGCATCTCAGTGTATTTAGGGACTATTTTCCTGCTTTAAAAGAAACCAGGAAATCTATTCCAGGATCCAGGCCAATTCCATGCCACTTCAAATGGAGACAGATTGCCATTAGCCAATTTCCAAAGGAGAAAAAGAAATTTGTGAAGAGCAAAATTTTTGTCTCCTCAGGAACAAGTAATGACTTGGAGGACAATGCATAAGTCTAGTGAAATTAGTTCATTGTACTTTGCCAGCTAGTTCCTATGCTGAAGCTGTAATAATTTCTGCTCACTCAGCAGACAGGTTAGGGTGGGCTAGAGTCTGTTCTCTCATCCTATATAGAGCTCTGTTGATTTCAACAGAATTGACTGGGATGAAATTAAGGACAGAGTGTGGTCCTATAGGAAGGTGCTGCTGCTGAGGGGACTCATAATAAGATACAGAGGGTCTTTTTTTTTTTTTTAAACTTTTCATTACTTAGAATACAAAACCAAGTCTGTAGCAACAAAATGATATCAGCTGTGACCTGCTTGACCATGTGAAATAACTAGAGTTTCCTCCAGCTGAAACTGGAATTATTTTCTGTTTATTAAACTGTCATTTCAATTTGTCATCCTCACTGGCAGCTCTGCCCCCTGAACCAACTTGGGAAGAGAGCTATCACCTGAAATGCATAAAACTTTCCACATGTTCATCATCTTAGCCCTCTCCTCCCCACAGCAAAAATAAAAGTTGGTGCCTATGCTGGCAACCTTAACTGCAGGAGGAAGGAGACTGAATTACCCTTCCATTCTTGGAAATGGCTCTTCCAGAACATGCATGATCATCACTGGCAATCCTTTGCAGTTCAGGATGACTGTCTTCCATGGCTGCTTTATCTCTGGGTCCAAAGATGGCTGACAAGGCTACTCCAGGATTGACAGGTTCTATTGCAATTCAGGCACATGTTTTTGTGCAGGATGGGAAACTGGATTCTTTGTTCGGTCCATGACACAGTTGCTGCCACTGCTATTTTTCCATCTCCCGTTGTCATCATGAGGTTTCAAAGTACTGAAATCCCTCTAGCACACTTCCTCCATTTGGGGCAGTCCTGGGCAACAGTCTCTCACAAGTTGATGCTGATCATTGCCAACATATAGGGGGTGCATGTGCACCCCCTAAAATTGGCTGGGCACCCCCTGGAAATGCCAGCCACAAAACCAGAAGTGCCGGCAGAAGTGTACTTCCCATTTTGCCACTGGCTCAGTGATGGGCTGCTAGGGGACCCCTCCCCACCATCAGTGAACTGGTGCCCCCCAGATTAGGGAGGCTGATGCTGATGTTGGATTTTTTTCAAGTTGGCCTTGGGGATGTCTTTGATGTGCTTCATCTGTGAATATTTACTAGTGCTATTTACAATGTGATTTACTAATTGCAATTTAGGAGTGCAATTTATTAGTGCTGCCAAGCAAGCACTTGAACAAGAAATATACTCACTATAAAGAACATTAAACTGTGTCATTTCCTAATAGCTGAGAAATTAGCCTATGCAGAATGACACAGTTATGGAAGAGCTCAATGTATTGTTTGGATTATAGATACATTACCTTTTATAGATCAGACCCCAGAAAGGTGGAGAATAGCAGGAGCTATGCCATAGTTGAGCATTTATCATTTTCAATAGAAAATTGTTTGGCAACTTTCATTATGTCTAGGCAAAACCAGGGAGAGGAAAGTGTTGAATAAACAATGGTTATATATGTGCATAAATTAAAACATGAAAGCTTTCAGTAATATATTTTATCTGCTAATATACTTCCATGACTTTGGCTTAAAAGAAAAAGAGAGTTGGGAAGAATCATAAAATGGTATCCCATATCAAACGATCAAAGATAGAAGAGTTCAAATATATGAGAGTGGTATTAATTCTATTCTAGAAACAGCATGTATCCATATCATCATACAACATTGTTTTATTTATCTCATCTCTTGGGGCTGTTCTCTCTACAGTCTAGCAAAAGGAGTTAAACTGTTTTTTTTTTTGTTTTTTTTTTAAATGTTGTGACCTGTTTTCTCAACTGTGAGAATTTAATAACTTCCTTTTAAATCAAGCAATACTGTCAGGAGTTATTTTTTTCCTCAGTGCTTAGCAGAGGTTCATCTTGTTACTCTTGGGGAGTATGCAATTACTCTAATGTATGTCATGAAGTAGGCCCTATTCAATGGGAACTCGAGTCTGGGTATTGTTACCTGTCAGCTCCATGTTTTTGGGGAACCCTGACACAGGACACAGACTGTCTGACTCACAAAGAATTGCCACACCCCCCCCCCCAAAACAGAAGCTGATTAAGATGCAGTGTGAGACACACCTAAAACCCTCCAGATAAGGGTGACAAAAGTGAAACAACTGCCCTAGGTCTCATTTGCATCTGAGATGGGAACAGATGACCATTCATTTTACATGAGATGGAGAACAGAAAACCTGAAGCAGAGACTGCAGTGAATTCTGGGATCAGCGAAGCAGGGGAGCACTGCATGATGGGGAATCTGTGTTCCAAATGCTAATTGACCCTTACACCCACCTCCGCATTCATCAGACCAGTTCTAATCTGGATTTACAAAGGACTTCCCCCCCACACACACACACACACCTCTAAGCAAAACTAAGTTTAATAGGCATCTCGGGCCGGACATTCCCTGGTCCCAGTATGGGAGGCCGATGTAAGCTTAATTGGCTACAACTCGGTTGCCGGGCTAGGGAGTGCTGAGGCAATAGACCGAGTCAGAGGGGGTATGGGCAACATTTGAACAATGGCACAGGGTTCATCACAGCGTCCAGCCCGTTGGCTGGCGCTGGCTGTGGGTACCTGCTGCCGCGCGGCCTGGTCCTGTAAGCTGTGCCCGGCATGGGGGGAGGCGGGGTGGTTTTTTGCTTTTTCCTGCCCCCCCCCCCCGCCCTTGTGGCACCCCGCGTCAGGTCACCTGTGCCCGCTGCAGGGGTCACTGCTCAGGTTCAGAAACCCTGACCGGCGGCTCGGAAACGCTGGCCCCGTGTCCGTGTCCTGCCCGCTGCACGCCCCCACCGCCGCTCTCCCCTGCTCTGCGCGGGCGCTGCTCCCCCGTCTCTCCCCGTCCTTTGCTCGCTCTCCTCGCTCGTCGGGCGTCGCTCAGCTCTCAGCTTGGTCGGCGCTCGGCTCAGCTGGCTTGTTGGTTGGCGCTCGGCTCGCGGCTCTGCCGGCTCATTTGCGGCGCAGGTGGCTCTGCCGGCTCAGTCGCGGCTCATCAGTGGCGCCGCCGGCTCAATCCCGGCTCACCGGCGGCGCGGGCGGCTCATTTAGCCGCCCGCGCCGCAAATGAGCCACCAATGAGCCGACCGTGTGGCCCACACCGCCAATGAGCCGGTCAAGACAGCCGCGCCGCCAACGAGCCGCCAATGAGCTGGCCGCCCCGCGACTGAGCCCAGAACTGGACGCAGTACTCCAGCTGCGGCCTGACCAGTGCTGCATAGAGGGGGAGGATCACCTCCCTGGACCTGCTCGAGATGCATCTGTGGATGCATGACAAGGTGCGGTTGGCCTTCCTGACTGCCTCCCCACACTGCCAGCTCATGTTCATCTTGGAGTTAATGATGACCCCCAGATCCTTTTCTGCCTCTGTACTGACAAGAGGGGAGTTCCCCAACCTGTAGGTATGGTGCCGGTTGTTCCTCTCCAGGTGCATCACCTTGCACTTGTCAGTGCTGAATTCCATCCTGTTCTCATCCACCCACCCCTGTAACCTGTCTAGGTCCGATTGCAGCCTGTTCCTCCCTTCTAGCGTGCCTGCATCCCCCCACATCTTAGTGCCATCAGCAAATGTGAACAGGTGCTTTTTACCCCCTTGTCCAAGTCACTGGTGAAGATATTGAACAGTGCGGGCCTGAGAACTGAGCCCTGGGTAAGGGAGCACACGTGTGTGCAGGACACACATGTGCCTGTATCCCAATTGCTCTAGCCCATTACATTACATTTAATGTAAATTAAAGCTTGTCTCTCTGTAAAGAATAAAGTTCATTTTCCTGCTAATCTGAGCCTGGTTCCTTCCTGCAGGAGGGCTGTGGTTGAGGAGCTTAGCATTGGGGTGAGGGGACATAGCAGCAGCCAGGTAGAACAGAGCTACAGTGTCCTCTGAGGTGCGACGTTCTGGGGTGGGACAAGGAGATATGGGGCTGCAATGCAGTGTCTTTTCGGGGCAGTACAGTGAAATTGTAGTAGCAGGGAAACTGAGTTATGCTAAGGCTTCTACCCATAGTGCAGGCCTTCCCAGAACTAAGCAACCGAACTGAACAGAACGCCTGCTGTGGCGCTGGGAGATTGGGATGCGATTGGAGAAACCAAAACAGACATGCAGGCAATTTACTTAAATGAACATCTGTGCACAGGGTAATAACACATGCAGGATTTCTTATCTCAGAACACGTAACTGAAATAAGCAGTATCAGCGCTTCTGGTCTCCGTCTGTTTTCCTAGTCAGGGAGGCCAGAAGCCCAACTAAATTTATTACCACAGTGGATCTGGGTTTTCTGTTTTTTATTTTAATGGAGAAACATGCAGATTTTCCACTTCTGCAAGGACCTCTCTGCAGGCGGGTAGGGCACCACAGAGGGCTGAACCCACTTCCTGGCAGCTCCTGCAGTGATGGCTTCTGCCTGTTGCTGCCGGCTCCTGCTGCTGCCAGCCCCAGCCCCAGCCCCGCTGCCCGGGCGCCCCAGCCCGTCCGCCCTGTGCCATGGCTGCGGGCTCATGGGGGCTCCACGGGGACAGGCTGGGACACCTGGGCAGCTGTCGTTACCCTGTGACCTGGGCCCCACTCCCACCCCAATGCCTGGCATGATCGGTGGGCTGAGTCTGGCATGCACTTGGGGAATTTTGGAAGTTGCTGGGGTGGGGGCCCTGCCTCAGTGCACAGCTCTTGGGACCCCCAGTGTGGCTGGTCCTCCTGCCAGAGCCTTCCCTAATCTGGGGGTCACTGGTAACAGGGAGTTTAAACCAGCACTTCATGAACTGGTATTCCCTAGGGTGTGCGGGGGCAGGACACCTGGGGTTTCTGGAAAGGAGGGAGAAGCTGGGGGTGAGAGCAGGGGAGACCAGGGGTCTGGGCACTGGTGTCCCCCCCGTGACCACTGGCCAGAGAGTGGGAGTGCCAGATGAAGTGCAACGGCCACTTCCCAGTCAGCATGATCAGCCGGGGGACTTCTCCCCCCACAACCCTGGTTAATGAGATTCGCCATGGCGGGCCTCCCCCCTAGGTTGATGACTGGTTGCTGGGGGGGCATGTGCCCCCCCTGACTAGGGTGGCACCAGTTGCCCATGCCCTCCCCTGCATTCATCTGTTGTCCCCCACCCCCATGGGTTTGTACAAATTTTCCTGAAAAAAAAAGAGGAGAAAAAAAATTTTCATAGATTTCATAGACATTCGGGCTGGAAGGGATCTCGGAAGATCATTGAGTCCAGGCCCCTGCCTGAAAGGCAGAAAGTCAGCTGGGGTCACAGGATCCCAGCAAGATGAGCATCCAATTTGCTTTTGAAGGTGTTCAATGTAGGTGCTTGAACCACCTCCGATGGTAGGCTGCTCCAGACCTTGGGGGCTCGGAGAGCAAAGAAATTCTTCCTTATGTCCAGCCTGAAACAGTCTCGCAGGAGTTTATGACAGTTTGACCTCGTCATCCCTTGGAGCGTTCTGGTGAACAGACGTTCCCCCAGATCCTGGTGGTCACCCCTGATAAACTTATAGGTGGCCATCAGATCACTCCCGAGCCTGCGCTTTTCCAGGCTAAAGAGCCCCATGGCTCTCGGCCTGTCGTCGTAAGGTCTGTTTTCCTGACTTCTGATCATGGACGTGGCTTTTCTCTGCACCCTCTCAAGCTTCTCCACGCCCTTTTTGAATTGTGGAGCCCAAAACTGGATGCAGTACTCCAGCTGCGGCCTCACCAAGGCTGAGTACAAGGGGAGAATGAGGTCCCCATCTATGGATGCAAGCCAGCATTTTGCTCGCTTTACTAGCTGCAGCATCGCATGGCAGGCTCATGTTCATCTTTTTCTTCCGTAGCACTAGCCAGCGTAGCACTGCCGAGCCGATGAGGATGCTGCAGGTTTTTCTTCCCAAGGTGGAGGACCTTGCATTTTTTGGTGTCAAACACCATCAGGTTCTCATCCACCCTTTTGCTGAGCCTGTCCAGGTCAGCCTGGATCACCCGCCTGTCTTCCGGCGTGAATGCTTTGCCCCAAAGTTTGGTGTCATTGGTGAACTTGGCCCGTCCACTCCTGACTCCAATGTCCACATCATTAATGAAGATGTTGAACAATATGGGTCCAAGGACAGAGCCTTGGGGGACCCCTCTTGTCACACGACACCATGATGAGTGACTGCCATCAATTACAACCCTCTGGGTCTGACCACAGGGCCAATTTCCTAGCCAGCAGATCACGGTGTACCCAAGGCCACAATTGGCCAGTTTTGCCACGAGGTGATCATGGGATACCAGAATCGAAAGCTTTTTTGAAGTCAAGATATATGACACCAACCTCTTCTCCCTTGTCCAGGTGATAGGTCACCTGGTCATAGAAGGAAATGAGATTGGTCAAGCAAGACCTACCCGCAACAAACCCATGCTGGCTATCCCTCAGGATGTTGGCGTCAGCCAGTCCATTAAGGATGGCCTCTTTAATAAACTTTTCTAAGATCTTCCCTGGGATAGAAGTCAGGCTGACGGGCCTATAGTTAGCCAGATCCACTTTCCTCCCTTTCTTGTGTCCGGATGTCTGGGTCCTGTGTGTATGTTGAGGGGGGGAAGGGCAGACTGCGGACACCATGGGAAGAGGAAGGGGATACCATGGGGGGGCAGTGGGCCTCTGAAGGGTGGACTGGGAGAGGGTTGTGTTCTGGCAGGGGATGGATCTGGGAGCACCATTTCCCTCCTGGAGGGGGGAACCATGCCCTTGAGGGGTGGTGTCACTAAGGGGCAATTTTGGCAGAGAGGAGGTGTCTGGGAGCAGTGGAGGAGCATGTTCTGGTGGGGGGTGGGGTCAGGGTGGTACTGGGGTCATGGTGGGAGCCAGAACAGGTGGCAGGTTGAGAACTCCCTGGGACGCACACGCACATGCACACGGAGCCCAGGTGTTTGGGATACACACACAAGCACATGCATACGCACACACTGTCCAGATCGTGCCCTCCTGCTCTATGTGTGCTGGGGGTGGAGGGGCTTGCTCACTAGCCAGTCTCCCTCTTTATAGTTTTACACTTTCAAGCACAGAGTGAGCTCGGTCCGGTCCCAGCCCCTCTGTGCAGTACTTCCTGCACTGAGCTCCCAGCCTCGCTCCAGGGGTTGAGGACCTGAGCCGCCCAAGCGCTCCAAAGGTCATACTCTGCACACCGGCCTGTGCACTATGTCTCTGGCCACACCCCAGAGGTTGCAGACCTGCGCCGCCTCCCAGCTCCCAGGGGCTGGACGCCGTGTGCCGTGCTGCGCACCGAGGGCCTGGCTGCAGGAGCCGTCCGTCGTTCCCCGCTGATGGAGGTCTTCAGGGGCGCTTCTGGGCTACTGCTTTGCCCGCTGAGCAGCTCTCCTCCGCTCTTCTCAGCCCCACTCTTCTCTGGCCCCTCTACCCCCCACCCTGCTGCTCCAGGTTCAGTTCAACCCCCCCACCCCGCCACCCCAGGGCTGGCTAGCTAGCACCACATCCAGAAGGGACTTGGAGTCATAATTAACCATAACATGAATATGAGCCACTAGTGTGATGCTACAGTTAGCAGAGCAAACAATATGCTGGCATGCATCAACTGGTGCATCTCAAGCAAAACTAAGGAAGTTATTGTCCTGCTCTATTCGGCATTGGTGAGGCTGCAGCTGGAGGATTGCGTCCAGTTCTGGGCACTGCACTTCAAGAAGATGTGGAGAAGCTTGAGAGAGTCCAGAGAAGAGCCACTTGTATAATTAGAGGCCTGAAGAGCAAACCACATGAGGAAAGGTTGACAGCTCTGGGACTGTTGCGCCTAGAAAAGAGAAGACTTTGGGGGGATTTGGTGGCAGCTTACAGATATATCACGGGTGAACAACTAGTCACCAAAGCACCCCAGGGGAAAATGAGGAGCAATGGGCATAAACTCCTAGAAGTTTTCAGACTGAATATAAGGAAAAACTTCTTTGTGGTTTGTATGACCAGACTCTGAAATAGACGCCCAGCAGCGGTGGTGCAGGCACCTACTCAGGAGGTCTTCAAAAGGAGACTAGATGCACACCTTGCTGGGGTTATTTGACCCCATCAGTCTTTCCTGCCCAGAGCAGGGGGGCTGGACCCGATGATCTCATGAGGTCCCTTCCAGCCCTCCACCTCTGTGAATCTGTGTGGCATTTTGGGATGCTGGTTTTCACGGTGTCTTTTTTATGTCCTGAGAATGGGGGAAGGGGCGAAAAGACAGAAGTGGGGGGGAAAAGGGTGATCGGTCCCCAGCCTGATCTGCACCAGGACCAGCACACACACACTGCCCAAGTGTCTGGGGCACTCGCATATGGAGGTCTCTCTCTCACCCAGTAGTGTCTGCCCAGGTGCAGCAGCGAGACCAGGCCCTGCACACATAGGAGCCAAGGATGCCCAAGGAGACCCCAAGGGACCTGGCACTGAGCTGGGCTGGGCAAGGGGGCTCCTATGTGGGGCATGGGGGTTGGTTTTGACACAAACATGCACACGCACAACATGTATGTGTGCGCATACTCCTCCCCCCCACACCAGGGCTACTAAGCGCACATCATGCATGTGTACACCCCCAACCCAACAGCTGCTGGGCACATAATATGCGTGTGTGAACATGCACACGCCCCAGGCGCTAGGCACATGTGCACACACAGAAGCAGGGTGTCCTGGGCACACAATACATGCACACTCCATGTGTCCTGGACATGCATACACAAAACCCAGGTGTCCCGGGTGCACATGCTGCTCATGACTAAAAAGGATGGAGCGGGATGCTGAAAAAAGCCGCACAAAGGTCAACCACAGTAAAACAATTAGCAGAACAGGGGATTAAACTAAGAATAGTACTGGGATCAGGAACAACAGAATGAGGAACAATAACATAGTTATTAATAGCACAAAGATCTTGCACAAAGCGGTAGATCAGCTGCCCATCAGGGCCTGGTTTAGGCTTCTTAATAGGCAGAATAGGGGTGTTACATGGGGAGCTGCATGGAGCAAGAACACCTTGCGATGCATAACTATCAATTAGCACAGAAATCCCCTCCTCTGCCTCCCTAGGCAGGGGATACTGTTTCACCGAGGGCGGTGACCCGTCCTTAACCTTAATAAGGACCGGAGTAACAGATTTAAGGAGGCCTATGTCCATAGGGTCAATACTCCAAAGTCCTTGGGGGACTTCTTGCAGTTCTTTAGGAATGTCAGGAAATGAAGCAGACAAGGCAAGGAGAGATTCAACCACCTCTTCAGGAACAATCAGGCAAAATCCCTCAGGTGCACACTGAATGCGTGCCCCCAAAGTTCCTAAAACATCACGACCTAGCAAATTCACCGGACCTCCAGACATTACCACGGATTTATGACAGAGCTTTAGAATCCCCGATTTCATGGGAATCGGGGCTGACATCGGGACCAAATGCGGATTACCCTCAATACCCTGTACCAAAACCCGGTCCTCGGACAAACTGTCAGGAAGAAAGGTTAAGGTAGAAAGTCTGGCACCAGTACCAATAAGAAAAGGTTCAAAACTATTCCCAATTTTAATATGGAGCTGGGACTGGGGTCCCAAATCCCATTCTAATTCTCCAAGGGCTCCTAGAGTCTCCGCTTTCAGTCACTGAGTGGCATTAGGATCCAGGGGAGCGTTTGGAGGGAAGGGCGGCATTGGCAGAGCATTTGGACAGGGAGGTGGCACCGGCCCCTGGTGCGTCCACGGGGCCCCACGAGGTCTCAAGGGACCTTCACGTTTCCAATGTCCTGGTTGTTTGCAATAATTACAGTTACCCCAATTGCCCCTTCCTCCCGGTCCATATTCACTTTCAGCTCTGTCACCACCTCTAACGTCTGGGTACCATCTGCCCCGACCTCGTCCCCCGCGGCTGGGCCCTCCATAGGGCACTTGCAGTGTGGCCGCTAATATACTAGCTGCTTCTCTTCTCTGCTTCTGTTTCTTGTTAATTCTCTCCTCATCTCTCCCATTATGCACAAAAGTGGCTAACCTCACTATTTCCTCTAGAGGCTTCCTGGGCCAATCCCGAACATGCTTGGAAAAATACTTCAGGTCAGAGGCAGATTGGTCAACAAAGGAGGAAACTATCACTGGACGATTTGCCTCACCCTCAGCGTCAAGTCCCCCACCATACCTGCAGATCTGTTTAAGCAAACGTGCCATAAATGCTGATGGGTGCTCCTCTGGACCTTGTTGGCATTCCCTGATTTTTGACCAATTAGCAGGCTTCTGTCCGGCTAGTCTAATAGCCTCTTCCAAACCCCTCTCACAGTACGACCTAGACCAACCTGCTGTCAATCTCCATAATTCCAGCCTGGGTCTTGGGCAGGCCGTGGGGTACACGCCGCGGCAGCATCCGCCCAACAATGCTTAGCGTCCAGAATAGCAAATCTCTTGTCTGGGGTGAAAAGAGTTTCTAACAACTGCTGAACGTCTGCCCAAGTTGGATCATAAGCTCGAAAGATCCCTCTAATAGTTTGCAAAACCTTCTCAGGATCGTCTCGTAGCCGTGGCATTTGCTGCTGCCAGGAAATTAAATCCTGCGGATTAAAGGGGCGGTATACGTGGGCCTCAACGGCAATCTGCCCCCCTTGCAGAGGTCGAAGGACCATAGATATCAAGGGAGCCTGAAGAGCAGTAGAAACAGAAACAGGATTAGGCAAGGATGGATATAAAGGCGGTGCAGAAGGAGACTAGGCACTCTGGCTATGTTCCGGAAACCAGGCGCTGTAGTATTCACCTGTAGATCAAAGCACAAACAAATGTAACCAGTGGAACCTGTGAGATTATATATATAATCCTAGCAATAATTTGCTAGATTATATATATTTATATAGGTTTTAAAAAAAGAAAAAACATAAGAAACTTGACAAAAGAGAGCCAAAATAGTGCAAAGCTATTGTGTCACTAGTCCCATAGCCATTATAATTAAACAACAATCTAGTTCAGATTCATAAAAGCAAGATATCGCCGTTTTGAGGGGCAAATAAATAAATGTAGACTAGCCATATGTGCAAAGCAATCATCATGCAACGAAGGGGTGAACTGTGCAATAAATGAAGACCAGCCACGTATGTCAAGAAATGTGCATGGCCACAAAAATGTCTGGTTCCTCCCGTTTTATTCATGCATTGTTGTTTATTCAGCTTTGCCCTTTGCCAGAGGTGGTCTGAAGCCACCTGCCCTGTCTCTCCCTCGCTCCCCTGTGCTTATTTTATCCGATCCAAATCCCCCGGCCTCCTATCGACCCTTTCCAGCGGTCTCTGCTCCACATGCACAAGCACACCGTGACTGCAGGCCTGGGCCCTCCTCCACCAGGAACAAGATGCCACGATGGGCCCAAGGCCCTGGAGCCCCAGCTGCCCTCACTCTGTGCTGGGGGCTCAGGACCAGCCCCTGCCCCGCCGGGGGAGCTCTGGCCCCCCGCAGATCCTCCCAGCAGAGATGCCCCAGGGGCACCGCGGGACTTGCCCAGGCATCTCCGAGCGGGGCCGGGGGCAGGGGCAGGGGCAGGGGCCGGCACTTGGCTGCCGGGACCGAACCCCGGGGAAGGCTCTGCCCGGGGGTGTCTGGGAGAGGCCCCTGGGGCCGGGCCCCGTGCGGGGAGGCCCAGAGAGGATCCCGCCCAGCTGTCATCCCAGCCCAAAAGCCACTTGCTTGTTTGAGCCGCTTAGGACCGGGCAGGGCGGACGGCGGGCCGCGAGCCGGCCGCGTCCTCCTCTCCCGCTCCCGGCTAGCGCCTGAGCGCTGTCCTTCCCGGGCGCCTCTCGCCTGTCAGCCCCCGCCCCCCCGCCAGTGCGCAATAGCGCCATTTTACGGAGACCGGATGCTGGAACCATTTTGCAAACGAGCTGCAAGTTACGCGGGGGTTTGGGAATTTTAATATTGTCCACATCCCGCGTAATGCGGAGACCGACTCGCCCGTGGCGGAATTTCCTCGCCGTTGCGGGCCGCGGAGCGGTAAGAGCCTCCCCTCGCGCGGGGCCCCTTTCCACAAGGCCGCTGGGGCACGGGGCGGGCAGTTATTTCGGGCGAGGGCAGGCAGCCGGGGCAGATAAATATTAATTTTCTAGATTTTTGAGGGCGCCCGCAGGCCGGATAGACCGGCGAGGCGGGCTGCATCTTGCCCATCCCTGCACTAACCCAGTCCCCCTCTCGTGAAAACCTCCCTCGCAGGAGTCCTCACGCGGGGGCCCTCTCGGACAGCGGCAGTCCGGCGGGGGGCGCGAGCCGCTGTCTGCCACCACCCCTCGCACGCGGGCCCTGGGGCGGACGCCCCCGATCGCCCGAGGCCGCCCAGGCTGAGCTGAGGCCGGCGGGGGTGGTAGTAGGGCCCCGGCTCCAAGCTGCCCAGCTCCCACCACCCCCTCCCAGCAATGAAAGGCGCAGCCCCTTTCTTTTTGGGTTTGTTTTTTAACTGACCAAGAAACTAGACCTTGAGGACGCCCTGCCTGCTCCCCCAGCCACTGCTCGCCAGCTGCTGCTGGCGCCGTGCTGGCTCCCTCCCAGCTCCTGCAGCCCGGGCTGCAAAGCGACTTGTTCCTTCTCCGCGAGTAAAACGCCGCCATGTTATTGCCAGGGGTTTGCCCTTCGCTAACACCATTTTGAAATGTATTGCTAGATGTGATGCTTTGCTTCCCCCCTTTGTTTCAAGGTAGCTGGTTTTGGCATGTTCAGTCCAACCTTTTCTTTGCTGGGACCTTCCAACATGAACATAAATATTTCTTCCAAAGTCTGCCTGGCTCCCCACGGGACCAC